>NC_091830.1:88510095-88810095 GCF_038994185.2 Dermacentor albipictus | reverse complement strand
GTAATACATCCGCCCCTGGTTCAGACCGCATAATATATGAGATGTTGAAACAACTACCATCCGAAACACAGAAAACCCTCCTTTCCCTTTACAACGTTATATGGTCTTCCGGCGAGATCCCCTCTGCTTGGAAGGAGGCTATTCCAATACTGAAGCACGGAAAGGATCCTTCCTCTGTATCAAGTTATAGACCTATAGCATTAACAAGTTGCCTCTGCAAAGTATTCGAAAAAATGATTAACTGTCGCCTACTACACTTCCTAGAATCAAACAAATTGCTAGACCCATTCCAGTGCGGGTTTCGGGAGGGCCGATCCACCACTGACCATCTCATACGTATCGAGGCACGTATCCGTGAAGCTTTTGTCCATAAGCAGTTTTTCTTATCAGTATTCTTAGATATGGAGAAAGCCTATGATACAACGTGGCGGTTCGGGATATTGAAAGACCTCTCACAGTTAGGTATACACGGAAATATGTTCAATGTTATAGAAAGTTATCTGTCCAATCGGACATTCCGTGTTCGAGTGGGCAGTGTTCTGTCACAGAAGTTTGTACAGGAAACTGGAGTGCCGCAGGGCGGGGTGCTCAGCTGCACACTCTTTATAGTAAAAGTGAATTCTCTTCGTCTACACATACCACATAACATCTTCTATTCAACGTATGTTGACGACGTGCAGATAGGATTTCAGTCAAGTTCTCTTGCAATCTGTGAGCGACAGGTCCAGCTTGGACTTAACAGGGTCTCCAAATGGGCTGATGAGAACGGGTTCAGATTGAACCCACAAAAAAGTACCTGTGTCATTTTCTCCAGAAAAAGAGGCCTGCACCCTGATCCTGAAATTGTGTTGCATGGTGAGCGTCTGCCCGTAAACAGGGAACATAAATTCTTAGGCATAATTTTAGACGCGAAGCTAACCTTTGTGCAGCACATAAAATATCTTAAAGACAAGTGCATGAAAACAATGAATATCTTAAAGGTGCTCTCACACCCAACCTGGGGCAGTGATAGAAAATGTCTCATGAACTTGTATAAAAGCCTCATACGCACACGACTAGACTATGGAGCCATAGTTTACCAGTCGGCTACTCCAACTGCTCTGAAGATGCTAGACCCTGTCCACCACTTAGGCATTCGCTTGTCCACAGGCGCCTTTAGAACAAGCCCAGTGGAAAGCCTTTACGTTGAATCGGATGAGTGGTCGCTTAATATGCAGAGAACATACTCCTCTTTCATGTATTTTCTGAGAGTGAACGCAAACAGTGAGCAGCCCGCGTTCTCCACCATAAACGATTTGTCCAGTTGTCAACTTTTTCGCAACCGGCCCACAGTGGCAAAGCCTTTCTCACTGCGTGTCAGAGACATGGCTGAAGAAACAAGGGTTCCACTGCTTGAATACCACCCTATGTCCCCTGCTATACGGCCGCCGCCGTGGCAGTGGCAACCAATAGACTGTGATATATCTTTCGTAACTGTTGCAAAGCACGCGCCTGTCGCGCATATACGAACGTATTTCCTCGAATTACAGCACAAATACTCCTCTCCTGAATTCTTTACAGACGCATCGAAGTGTAATTCTGGCGTATCTTACGCAGCGGTCGGTCCATCCTTTTCGGATGCTGGTGTTCTGCACCCTAACACAAGTATTTTCACAGCAGAGGCCTACGCGATATTGGCCGCTGTTAAACACATTAAAGAATTTAATATCCCAAAGGCTGTTATATACACAGACTCCTTGAGCGTCGTAAATGCTTTGAAAACTGTCAAGAAATATAAAAACCCTGTAATTATTTCTCTCTACTCAGCATTGCTAAAAATCTATGCGTCTAAGCAGCATATCGTCCTATGCTGGGTGCCGGGGCACCGAGAGATAGTGGGAAACGTGTTAGCGCACCAGCTAGCCACATCCGTGAACGCGAACGCTGCAGACACTTCCACGACTATCCCTGTAATGGACCTCAAGCCCTCAATACGAAAAAAACTAAGAGATTTCTGGCAGCGCTTGTGGGATAAAGAAACAGCAAATAAATTACATGTTATCAAGCCTTACCTTGGCAACTGGCCGCCGGTATCAAAGAACCGTCACACAGAAGTAACACTTTGCAGACTCAGGATAGGACACACATACAGCACACACGCATACCTTTTGTCCAGTGGCGATCCACCCACGTGTGATAAATGTGGTGAGCCACTTACCGTGCTTCACATCCTGATACAATGCAGGGAATTAGACACAAATAGGAAAAAGCATTTTCCATTCCCACATCGGCAGCGAATTCCGCTTCATCCTCAAATGTTCATAGGTATAGAACCTCTTTTTAAATATCAGTCGTTGTTCGAATTTTTAAAAGATGTACGTAGTTTTCATGTTATATCACCAGGAAATCCATAGCACAGCCTCTTAACTGAGGTTTCTGCTGCGGTAACTGCATTAATAGAAAGCGCCTGCCTCCCAGCCTTTGGGCTCAAAGGCCTTCTGGAGGTATAGGAGCTATTTCCATGTTCTTGCATTTTAGCGTCATGATCACTTATCAAGCGTACCATACCCATAGACAACTACATTGCTCACTATCATAATTTTATACTATATATCATTTTACGCTTTTATGATACGCATTGATTTTAGGCCACTTTACAGCCAAGTTACATCCCACCATCGAAACTCACAAAGCAGCGCTTAACAACACATAATTAGTCATGGCGCTCTTTGGCCATCCCTGGCCCTTGCGCCACTAAACAATACACATTCATTCATTGGTCGAAGGTTGGCCAGATCTGAGGGCTTCCCTAGTTTGGGGATGAGCACCATTTTTGCTCTTTTCCACTGGTCGGGGATGCATCCTCGGGTCCAGCAATCGTTGATGTACTTGGTCAGTTCGGAGATGGTCTCGTTGTCCAAGTTACGAAGGGTCTTATTAGTTACGACGTCCGGTCCCGGGGCCGACTTGCTGTTGAGCTTTTGCAAAGCGGCCCGGATTTCCGCCTAGCCAAAGTCTCCATCCAGAGAGAAACTGGGATTTCCCGTGTATTCGCCGTGATGAATAGTCGGGCTGTGCGGGGCGTATCAGTCGCAGAGTTCGGAAAGGATTTCTTCCTCGTCCTTGGTGTGTGTGTGTATTAGCTTGGGCATGGTTTTCCTATGTGTTGTCTTGGTCGGGTCTAGCAGGTGTCGGAGCAGGCGCCATGTGTGACCGGTGCCAATCCGTCCGTCCATCTCGTTGCAGATCTCATCCCATTGTTGTTTACTAAGAGTTTTGCAGTGTTCTATTTGTTTGTTGACTAACGCTATGCATTACTCAACAAACGTTGCGTTTTAGCAACAATTGCGATAGAGATGGAGCGCACCACCAGCAAAAACAAAATTATATTACACAAATTGAATGAGACAGTACGTTGCTTGAACGTTTATACTCGCAGCAGGGGAAAGACGGGGAAGGCGGGAGATGGACATTTAAGACGATGAGCAAAACAAGAACAAGGTAAAAGGAGGAGCCAACATTTCGACAAGTGGATTTAGCTTTTTTTTTTCAAGGCGACATATGCTTTCCTCGGCACAGTATATATATATATATGCAGGGTTCTTCTCAAGGGAAAAGGGGGTAAGGCGCGTGGGTGAGGCAACGACCGAATGTGTGTTAGCGGCGACCGTGTAGAATTGAGAATAAAGCGCTGCGATGCATACGACCAGTGACACGATCGCGTATCAGCCGCCGTTGCAACGGCCGTGCGCGCACGACCTCTCTGTTATCTGCTTCGCTGCAGGTCAGTGGGCTATCGTCTCTCTGAAAGCGATAATAAAAGGAGCGGCAGAAAACGGTGCTCGTGAAAAAGAAAAGTTACTGAAATGGTATAAATACATAAATAAATATACTCACAAGAGCGACACAAATCTCTCTTTCGCATGATTCACACCAATATACACCATGTTATTCGGTAAACTGGGTAAAATTCTCTCAAGCAGCGCCGTACAAATGCCTAAGGAGAGCATAATGACCTGCACAGCGGCTGGAAACCTGGTAGGAGACTGCAAGGATAGGGTAAAACGCCTCGTGTTTAAAGCTCCGCTGCTGGAATTAGGATGGAACGTTCTCGCTTATGTTCTTGCAGTACTGGTTAATCGGCTGCATTTATTTAACATGACTGCAGTGCATATTTGACAAGCAGCAGCGTTGAGTAGACGAGGACGAAGAACAAAGAAAGGATCGCAACACAACTTTGTCTAGCTAGCGCTGCTGCTTGTGATGTGAACTTCCACCAACTCGCCCAAGGGTTCTTTATACGTGGCAAGACTACAGCGGACGAAAACTTGAGCGCTAGTCGATTATTGCATTCGTTACGTTTAAAAAAACTGGCTCAAATGAAAAGCGCGGGAAAATTCTGCCTCATTAAATTGAGCAGTATAGCACGCACATTTCACACTTTTGTATTGGTTTGCTCTGTATGCACTTGCGCCGATTCTCCTAGTAATTTTGCATTCTATTTTCCCTTGTTTGAGCCCCTTTTCTTCATTTGGTCAAAAAACACATGCTTCCTTACACTTTGTTCTGTGTGTTTGCTCACCAGTTGTGGCCCATATGTTGCTTTCGGGTCACCTGGCGAGATCCGCCACGGGAGCGCGACGTACGGCGCACAGCACGGTGGCCACATTCGCATAGTAGCTTCGCAGCCTTGCGTTTTTTTCTTGCAAGTCGCATTTTACGGCAGCCGGTGAGCGTATGTGCGACGCGAAAAGCCGGGCCCCACGCCATATTGTCTCAAAAAAAGAAAAGGGAAGACGAATTTCCGCTTCCTGTGTGAACAGCGCCATCATCACCGTCTGTCATTGCGCTGTTGCAGCAAACGGTTGTTCACGCCGCCACCACTGTACTTAGTTTCATTCGACAGTGAAGGTGCAACATCTCGATATCTAAAATGGTTACACCTGTCTTTTTCTTTTTTTTTGTGACCGTACGTTCCGGAAGAGGGGAAAAAACTACGCCATAGTTTTTGAGAGCCTAAATATGCTCATCCGACGGATATATCGGAATCTGTGTAAAGCGAAGTTGTAGTGAAGCGGGTAATTAAACCTAGTAATGCGACATGAAAGGCAGCGGGAACGGTGACTATCGCCAATTTAATTGCTGTCTGGCTGCAACTGCGCATGTGGCGACTGAGCGCAGTCACGCGGCCATATCTTGGGAGCGATCTGCGCTGGGGGCAGAGTCTAGGTGCATCGGCAGCTCATGGCTTTGTGCGTGCTCTGTGTCCTCGGTGCTCAGTTTGCGTTCGAGCGTTAGACAGCACGAAGGTCACTTCGCTCGCTGCTGCTTCCGCGCTTCTTCACGCCAGCGTTTTAACAGCGAGTGTCCCCGGTCGTCGAGTGTGGTGTGCTGATGCTTGCTGTGACCGCTGAAACCATGCTTGTTAATTTAGTTAACAAGCGAATGTTTACACGTTGATACGGTCGATAAAAGTACTATCCCCACTTCACATGGATGTCTGATACATTGCTATCGCAATCGATGTTTCGCCTTTCGGGCGTAACTGCTACGTTCTTTTTAGGCGATTGGTGCGTGCGTCATGTCGCGTAGAATTTGTGCACGAAAACACGTGACCGTGCGCACCAGTTTCCATGGATTAGGCCAAATACGCCATAGTTTAGCGAGTGCGGTTTAGCTTAAGACAACTGAAGCTCTTAATCCAATTGCGAGAAAGAAGCAGCTCCGCTGGAAATTGAGCTGTGACTCCACGAGGTCTCGCATATCTGCTGTTGTTGTTTTCTTTCATATCCTCCTCATATTTATTTATTACATACCGACAGCACCAAATGATGGCATTACATTTTTAGGTCAGCCGCATGTGAAGCGGAAAGCCCAGCTTACATCTTAGAGCGTCCTCCATTGCAACTCCCTGAATAACAGTTGTCATTTCGCACCCCTTACGATAGTTAAGCGCGGCGACATAATAGGTCACGCACATGTTCAAACTAGGGCGTTGCAGCGTTTATCTCTCTTCCCGTACTAAGTCACCCCATTCCCGTCAGCCTGTATACTTTCGTTTGTTATCGACCTCAATCCGGATCAGTGACCTGCGTGCGCGTTATCAGCGGTAACTGCATGTGCTGGACGGCAGCTGTTTTCATTCGCGATATTTTCACTGTGCCTGAGAGCATAAAAGCTTGGCATGTGCCGAGTATGTCAGTTCATTGCGGGAAAGCAATTTGCAGAGATTGCCTTGTGAGCGCCGTTTCGGACGTTAGCCCAAGCTTAAAAGCATGAACGCAGCTCTGATTTCCGGCTTCTTGACTTGTGTCTTTATTGGTAAGCCATGCTCACTATTATTGAACCGTGAGACACGCCTATTGCGTTGTAAGTTTACCGTCATGGTGCAATTTCGTTTCATCTGTGTTGCCTGTCGGCGTCGCAGTTCCGGCAACCAGAGAGAGAGACAGAGAGAGTGATCGAGAGAGAAAAAATGTAGGGAGGTCAACCACACGAATTTCCGCTTTGCTACCCTACACTGGGTGAAAAGGAAGGGGTAAGAGAAAGAGAAAACGATGAGGTGCATATGGGGCAATGCACACGGGCACTATAAGCGGTCTCTCAAACCAGTGCACTTCATTTAACCGGCAATCTGAACTGAAACTGTGTAACTTCCGCACAGTTCGTTCAGAGTTTGTGCCTCGCAGTGAGAAAGAAACGGCCCAAAAGCGAAATATCGATTTGATTAACAATTGGCAGGTATCGCAGTGTCCGCGCAGCTACGATTTCAGGTTACACTTTTCAAAGGACTTCTCGCGGGTTACTAGACATACCTTAATATCGGCCAGTATGGTAAAAGAGCACCGTTCAGTCGCATCGGCTGGGTTATACTTGAAAACGGGCAATAGTCGCAAGGCCAATAACGTTGTAATTGTAAACATTAAACCAAGTTTCACTATACACCATTTTAACTTTCGTCATGGCACATGTCCCAATTAATGGAGTCAAACCGGATTCAATGCTTCTCCCTGACTAGAAAATGTCAGACGTAATGGCTCAGCGTAAGACGCGCCTGCGTGATTTCAAATTTGCTCGAATGTTGTCGTTGATTCTAGCTGTTGTGTATATTCCCGCCGAGCCTTGTGTAATCTGATTGCATGCGCGACGCGAATAGTTTAGTAGTTTCGGAAGGCGTGCGGGCATCAGCGAATACGCTGGAACTTTCAACGACTGATGTCTTAAAGCCGACGCGCTTGACCCGTGGATCAAGTTTTCGACGATCGCCGACTTTGCTCGCCACTATCCTTGCGAGTGAGTGTTACTCATTTTTCTGGGCACGAGTTAGCCCAGTAAATAGTTCAATTATTAACTTACAGTTTTGACTCTGCATCGTTGTTCACCGTCACCACTACGTCACACTAACAGAATTTTATGTAGCCAGCAAGTTGGTTTGTGACCATACGCATCTATTATCTTGAATGATAGCTAGGTTTCTGAAAAAAATTGACCTTGACATCCCTGAAGCATTGTTGCTTGTTTTAAAGCACAAAGTTGGAAACGGGCGAAAAATTAATGGAGTTGTATAGCATTGCCTACAGAGAAATACTTTTGCAGGGTTTGTAGGGGCGTCATGTAGACGACTGGTTTTGCACAAAGCGAGTGCAGAAGTTTAGTACTTACCGCTTAGCACCTGCCCTTTTTGAATGGTGTCTTCATAAGAGGGTTGAACGTCACCATAGTTGCATTTATTGCTAGATAGTATATAGATTACGCTAAGTACTGGATACATTGCGTTGAAAGCGCGTGGAGGAGCGTTTGATCTAAGACGTGAGACCTCTAGCAGTCCACTGGAATGTCAGCACACTTTGAAATTAGGAATACCGGCGAGCCACGGTGGCTGTTGAAAGCTTCCCATTACTCCACTTGTGGCCAGCATAACAGCGATCATTTATATGGACATAGTCCTCATGTGTTTTGCCCATGTGGTGCAGCCCCACTACGAAAACCAATACGTGAGGCACAGAAAGCAACACGCGAGCAGCTGCAGATCCTGAAGACGGCAGACCTGCGACCAACGGTAGCGTCGATGTGCACGTCTAGATGAATCGCAATCCTAAATGCTCTCTCTCTCTCTCCTTCCTTTTTACCCTTTAACCTCCCTTTCTCCTTTGTGGGATAGCAAACCAGACGCGTGTGGGGTTCACCTCAACTGCTTTTTCCTTCTCTCTTTGTTTATGACTCACGGACAACATCGCAAGAATGGACGATAAGACTTATTGGCAGTGCACTGTTGTGTGCAAAGCGCAAGAACACAAAACGCAGACTAACAGAGGGGGGCACGACAGTGGCTTGTGCCAACCTGTTATGTTACGTTCGTACTTGAGTCATAATGCAATTTCACACATGGACCCATTACAAGCATTGTCCAATCATCTCAACCCTGTTAAATTCTTGCGCGGAGGCGATGCTTACGAAGTTCTTTGCAGCAATGGCCGCCGGAGAGCTGGACGTGGAGGACTGGTACCGCGGCGTGGACTTCGACGTGGGCTGCCGACCGGCCCCGGTGACCGGTCTGTGCAAGGCCTCGTTCCTGCGCTGGTATTTTGACGTGGCTGCCGGCGAATGCAAGCAGTTCATTTACGGAGGATGCGGTGGTAACCAGAACAGATACCAAACCATGAGGGAGTGCGAGATCGCCTGCCTCCGTAAGTGTCTGCTAAAGATTTTGACAGGATTTGTGGCAGTATAACGACACTGACTCCTTTGACATGAGTTCATTTAAGTTGTGGCATTACTTGTAGTTGTAATTGGAATGCTGGGGTTTAGCGCGGAAAAACCACAATTGCAATATGAAGCGCGTCCTAGTGAGGCACTTCAGGGTAATTTTGACCACCACAAGATATGTAACGTCCCCTCAATGCACGGGACACGAGCGTTTTGGCATATCGGCCGCATCGAAATGCAGCCGCCGCGGCCGGGATTCGATCCCGCGACTTCGTGCTTAGCAGCGCAACACCATTGCCGCTAAGGCACCGTGCCGGGTCAAGGCATAGCTTGGGAGGTGTGGAGCTATAGGTTAGCTGAAGAGTTTCTATTTTGAGCACAGCTGTGTGGTTGGACGCTTGTGTAAACGTCAGTGAATTCAGTGAAGCACCACTCAGAGCAGATGATTGCGCACTAATAGGTTCGTTACAACTAACGCTGCACAGACATGCTACAGGTGCTTAAATGAAAGTGCGTTTCCTGGAGAGGAAATATGGTGCGGGTTAGCGGACGTGGCTGAATGCATGTGTGGGCAATTATAGACGCCCTGTCAAACGGAGCTTACAGCACAAACTGAACAATTGAAATTAAGTTCAAATATTTTTTTTTACTCAGGGCTTAATGCATGTGTGGGCAATTACACACTGCCTGTCAAACGGAGCTTAGAGCACAAACTGAACAACTGAAATTAAATTGAAATATCTTTTTTCTCAGGAGCATTATGGATTGTGCCGCAGGAATGAACTGCATCTTTTGCATTTCCATTGACACATGAATTGAAAGACCGTCACACTATGTATTATACCTATCACCGAGGCTCGCTATGCTTAAAAAGGAACCTTATTGATGCATTTATTGAAACCCTCGCTTTCTAGCGAATCGAGGCAATCGCATTAACTATTTTCTAGTCTGTTTCCTTGTATCTTATGTTCCTCATAATTCTGTTTGTCTTTCGTTGTCGAATAAGAGTCACCGTCGTGATGGACATTTTTGTTTGTTTGCAGGTTGATCCAGCTGGATGACATCCGCGAAAGAAACCCCGAGCACGGACTGGTACCCAAGAAACACCTTCATGTAGTACCCGTCCTGAAATAAACTGGCTTCGCCGTTCCATTTTGTACACTGTCTGCTCGCTAGTGTATAAAATTATAATAAACATGGCATGTGGCCTGAGTGATGCTCCATTTCACACTGCTATGAACATGTAATTTTGAGAAGTGAAACTGACTGCTTCAAGGCACTTCGTGTCCGATATCTTTTCTGTAGGAAGAGAGAGAGACAAAAGGGGAGCAAAGGCCGGGAGGTTAGGAAGTGTAAGTACCGATTGGCAACCCTGTGCTGAAGAAAGGGGTAAAGGGAATAAAACGGATGAAAAAAAAATGAGAAAGATTCACGCAATAATGCGCTGCTACGGGCCCAGAAAATCAGGCGCTGCAAATTGCGTAAGATATACAACGATTACGATTAAAGTAATGACAACAATTTGTGGTCTGTGCCATGACCATAGAGTTTGGATGTGAAAGGATGACGCAGTAAAATGTATAGATTACGGCGGCACTAGTGCCGTAACAGGGCCCTTGAATGCAAAGCTTGGTTGCACGTACTCAACAAAAAGTGCTTGTATTGCAGCTGCACCGCCCACGGTGACGCGTTCTTGCGAATAGCCGGGCCTCGTGAATTTTACGGTTTAAATAATGGTGAACAGTTTAAAACTACTTTAAAATTATAAATTCAGTGGCGATTTAGCGCCAAAGGCGAGGGCGTTAGCAATACACCACACCTTTCTGAGGTCCCGCATCCTTGATTTAAACCGCGTTCGTCACGTTGCAATGCTCCCTCCGCACTCGTCCTGCCCCTTAGAGGAGGGTGGTGCCACTGATGGCGGCCTGCTCCGGACCACTCTATATAAAAAATACACGCTAATTCAAGCTCTCCCATCCCCTCTACCACGTCAATGGCTTCCGACACTTGAAGCACACTCTTCTTTTTTCATTTTGACACTCCTAATGCTAGCGCAGCACATGAAATGTAAAAAATATTTCGGACCGCTTTATTTCGGAGCCAAAGTAGGTTACCACAAATGTTTCCGATCGCTGAGTGCCATAAGAACAGCGCAAGCAGTAACAAAGATGTTTGCAAGTATATTGCACTGAAATGTGTATTATCCATGGAGATAAAAGTGCATTTCGGGAGCATGGTCCAAAAGGCATCGACATATACATCGACAAGGGCTGTACCGCGATTTCTCGTACATGTGTGCTGTTCTGTTCGGAGCCATGTCGCGGGATGACGTTGTTCCCGTAAAATGCAAGTCTGTGCAAGTTCCCGTAAATGCAATCCAGTATAAGCGTAATTCATCGCTACAAAATCGCGCTGTCAGCGCCAGAAGCGATTCGGAAAAAAAAATTTTGATGTACAGGGGGAAACCACAATGAAGATTCGATAATGCTCCTGCGCCCTACGTTTTCAGTGTTCTTTCTGGCAATAAGCACACACCTACTATGAAGGAATCACCAAAGATCGTGTTTGTAAACGAAAACTAAGATTCTTGATTTCCCGGGTTAAATAGTAACTTTTCGAGTTTAACGTTCTCAAGCAAGAGACACTTCGTGCTGATAAGGAGGGGGGAGGGGCTCAAGAGTTATTTCAAATTTTCAGCTATCCAGGGTCCTCAATTTTCCCCAAGAAACAGAGCACACAAGCGTTTTTGAACAAGTAACCGACCGCGCTAAACGTAATTGATTTGCAATCGAAATTGCAATCGCCAGTAGCCTAATGCCAGCCCTCTCCCTCACCCCGAGTTGGTTTAGCTTCGTCTTGTGTAAACTCGGGTGTCCGTGTTGCGACGTTTTCCCGAGACAAGGCCCACTTTCCTGTGAAACAACTTGTCCGCAACAGAGCATTCTGAGCGCTCTTGAACGCCATCATAATTTTGCCGACGAGTCGGATCCGACACCTCCGCCACTCTCACTCAGCAGCAGGGCTTCGCGCGGTAGAGAAATTTGACATTGTTGTGTCGAGCCATACTCACTATTATCTCGTGTATCATCTGTAGCTAATAACATAAATTACTACAGTTCTTGTGGTGTTGCTGGCCACAGCAAGATTTAGTGTTCAGGACGGTTGGAGAGGACCAGCGCGGGAGGGGGAGCCCCACCGCACGTCGGTCCTTGCAGCCCTGCTCTGGCCTCCCCAAGACGTCATATGGTTGTGAGCTGTCTTGAGGAAAGCTATTGTGTAATGTGTAATATTTATCTTATTACGCTGTGGCCAGCCTCCTAACTTAATACATCATAGTGAGCAACACAGTGGAATTAGTAGTTTAAAAAAAAGAACAAAGAAAAACGAAAACAAAAAAAACACAAAAAACAATCACAAGCAACAACAAACGGCAAAATTGAACGCGCAACAAATCTCAGGGACTCTCTACACTCAACCTCAGGGAACCTCTAAACTCGTTTACGGAACCTATTTAAACAGATCAAGCTACCTCTAAGTACACAAGCGCTCCCCCGCAGGGGCGCCTGCGTAAGCAGGTGTTTGGTGTGTTGCGACACCACGTACCTGAGCACACGAGGGTTGGCGCCTCCCGCGTGTAGCCGTGCGCGGCTTAGCCGTGTCCGGGGAAAAGGGGATCCTGGGGGTTGAGCCAGTGCCGGGTGTTTGGACCTTTACGGCCCCTCGGCGGCGGCAACACACCCCTTTGGCCTCTGCTTCACGTAGACGGCACCCCCGGACTGACCCACCCGGGGGAAATCGGTGGTCGCCTTTTCCTGTCTCTCTCTTCTCAAACCTTCGTCTTTATCTCTTACTTTACATCTTTCCTGTCTTCTTCTCTCTTCTATTTACTTCCTTTCTCCTTGGCGGCAAGGGTTAACCCTGTGTGGCTATCCAACCTTGGGTACACCATATTCGGTTATAGTGACGGCGTACGACTGGCGTCGTGCAGTCTTGTATGCAAGCTCTGCCGCGTCCCCTCGTTGGGCTCCGTGGTGGGTGGTCGGCGCTGTTGCCGAATGTATATATTTCTACATGGAAACTTCTTTCCCCTCCCTTGTTGATCGCCCTCAGAAACGAGGGCGCACCGAAGATGTCTTCACGTTTTTTAGACACCAAATACAGAATTTTCCGCGGTTTCACGTTATCCACTCTGAAAAGCCAAAGAAAGCAGTTCGAAATATTTCACCATTCCTTGTCTCAAAGTCCTTGACTGATGTTTTTGGTCCAGGTTACAAGGTGTCGAGAAAGGGAAGCGGTGACCTCCTCTTGGAGCTCCGCGATCTGAAACAATATGAGAATATACAGAAACTAGTGTCATTTGGGGAGACCCCCATAACAGTAACCCCACACCGCACAATGAACACCACCCGTGGTGTTGTGTCAGATGATGATTTGATTGACCTGACTGAGGCGGAGCTCCTGGAGGGCTTCAGCGAACAAAATGTGATCAACGTCAGAAGAATTAAGATGAGGCGGGACGGTAAAGAGATTCAGACTAAGCACCTTATAATTACTTTTGGATCAAGTATCTTGCCCGAGTCAATTGAGGCCGGGTACATCAAGCTCCGTGTTAGGCCGTACGTGCCAAACCCACTCCGTTGTTTCAAATGCCAGCGCTTCGGCTACAGCTCGCAGAGCTGCCGAGGCCGCCAGACTTGTGCTAAATGTAGTGCCCAAGAACACACCTCTGAAGCTTGTGAGAACGCTTTCCACTGTGTAAACTGTGACGGGGATCACGCCGCGTACTCGCGGTCGTGCCCCTCATGGAAGAAGGAAAAAGAAATTGTAACGATAAAAGTAAAAGAGAATATATCCTTCAAAGAGGCACGCAGGCGGGTTTCATACCTGCCCAAGAAAAGTTTTGCCGATGTGACGCGTCAGGGGGCAGCGACACAACGGCCGCCGGCGGCTGTCCGACCCACAACCAGCGAGTCGGCAGTCACGCCATCTGCCCCCGCGGCGGTTGCAGCTAGCGCTGCTCCGTCAACCCACCAGACGGGGCCACCGACCCCGAAGGTGGGCGCAGCTGAGGCTGCGCCAACCTCCCCGGCTTCTTCCAGCGCTGGCAACAGCCAGCGCAGCCAAATCCCCCACGGAGCCCCATCGACCTCCGCGCTGGTGGGTGCAGGGGTCTTGCCCTCCAAGGCAGGGCCCTCGCTGGTAAATTCTCGCTCGCAAGAGCACGTGTCCGGCGCCTCACAAGAGGCAATGGACACTACACGTATCCTCAAGGCGCACCCAGCGCCTAAGGAGCGGCGAGGCTCCCTCGAACGCTCCAGAAAGAGTAGAACGCCCGTTACAGGGCCTCGAAAGAGCTCTGTAACTTAAGGCATCACCTCCGTTTCCATACACACAGCACTTGTTTACCTTCAAAATGGCGACACAAATTATTCAATGGAACGTCAGAGGTCTTTTTAGGAACCTCGATGACGTGCAAAAGCTTATACAAAAAAATTACCGACGATTACGTTACTTCCTAATGCGAAATTTGAGCGCAGCAAATAAGCTGTTTCACCTTTTCGATAGATTGAGGCAAAGAAATCGAGCAACACATGTATGCGCTATCACAGAATTTTTTTTTATTTTTCACACGTATTCCTTTAACAAAGACTCCACTAACAGTTCTTGACAGTCATGAAGGAAGCTTTGTGGTCGGAGAAATAGACTGATATATGTTCGACTTGGTACACCAATGCTTGATTCTCAAAGACGAGATCTATACAAGTGCCTCGCGAGGTTGTCACAGCCGTGGGACGCGTTACGAGCGAGAGGAACGGGATGTTCTCCCGCATAAGTGTTAGGAAATTGCTGTTTGTCTTTATGTCAACATTAAAGTCCCCCACTACTAACATCGGTGTCGATCGATGGACGGTTAATGCGAGTTGCAGGAAGTGCACGACGTCTTTCGTGAGTGCGGTAGCTGACTCACGAAAGCGGTATCAGTCGGTCGCTGCTAGCGCTGGGGGGATGAAAGGGGGGCGGAGCTGGTTACGAGGCCGACGATAACGCCGACGACGACGCGAAACCCAGGAACGGACGCCAAAGAGCCATTTGTGTAGCCAGCCCTCCTCCATAGTCTCTACTCCTCCCTTCCATCATCCTCCCTCGCCCGGAGAGCCGACAGCGCGCATGCGCGGCGGCGGAGCAGATTCGTCGGCGAGCTGGTTACGAGGCCGACGACAACGCCGACGACGACGCCGACGACGACGCGAAACCCAGGAACGGACGCCAAAGAGCCATTTGTGTAGCCAGCCCTCCTCCACAGTCTCTCCTCCTCCCTTCCATCATCCTCCCTCGCCCGGAGAGCCGACAGCGCGCATGCGCGGCGGCGGAGCAGCAGATTCGTCGGCGAGCTGGTTACGAGGCCGACGACAACGCCGACGACGACGACGACGACAACGCCGACGACAACGCCGACGACAACGCCGACGACGACGCGAAACCCAGGAACGGACGCCAAAGAGCTGCGCTCTAAAACACAATCCAAAAGTGCTGTGTCTACAGGAAACACATTTAAACCCACAACACACAAACTTTCTCCGACAGTATGTCAAGTTCCGCAAAGATCGCGATGATGCAGTCGTATCATCAGGCGGTGTTGCCATCTGTATTCATAAAAGTATTTCCTCTCAGCGTTTACAGCTACAAACCCCCCTTGAGGCAGTGGCGGTTCGAGCTGTTTTCCTAAACAAACTCATCACCATTAGCTCTCTTTACGTGTCCCACACTACAAGTTAACGAAACACGAATTCCAATCTTTTATAGATCAATTGCCAGAACCTTATGTTCTTCTTGGCGATTTCAATGCGCACAGCTCCCTGTGGGGCGACTCTCGTACAGACGCGCGAGGACGTCTTGTTGAGCAGTTCCTTGTTTCTTCAGGTGCGTGCTTGCTGAATAAGAAGAAACCCACCTATTACTGTCTTGCAAACAACACCTTTTCTTCAATTGATCTGAGCATAGTTTCCCCGTCTATACTGCCCGAACTCGAATGGGAAGTTACAAATAATCCCTACGGAAGCGACCACTTCCCCATACTATTAAGAACACTTAAAGAAAATGAATATCTACCACAGGCTCCTAGGTGGAAGATTGACACAGCAGACTGGGAGGAATTCCGAAATTTAACTAGTATATCATGGGATGACATGTGTTCTTTAGAAATCGATGCTGCTGTGGAATACCTCACAGCCTTCATAATGGATGCCGCATGTAAATGCATACGTGAAGTAAGTGGCTCGGCATGCAAACGGCATGTCCCGTGGTGGAACGATGAATGTAGAGTCGCACGTAGGAATCAAAACAAGGCGTGGGGGTTGCTACGTGCTTCGCCCACTGCAGAGAATCTTGTTAACTTCAAGAAAGTTAAGTCTCAAGGCAGGAGAACCCGCCGACAGGCCAGAAGAGACAGGTGGCAAAAGTTTTTATCGAACATCAACTCGTTTACAGATGAGGCGAAAGTCTGGAACCGCGTAAATAGAATTAGAGGCAGACAAACACATTCACTCCCTCTCGTAAACACACAGGGTGATACTCTGCAACATCAGGCAGACTCACTTGGCGAACACTTTGAGAGTGTGTCAAGTTCAAAACATTATTCGACATCCTTCCTAAAGTATAAACAAATAGAAGAATGTAAGCCACTCAAAGGAAAATGTCTACAGAATGAATCGTACAACTGCCCTTTCAGTATTGCCGAGTTCAGAGCTGCCTTGAGCTCATGCAAGAGCTCTGCACCTGGATCAGACAGACTCATGTATGAAATGATCAAAAACCTACCCAGTGATACCCAAGTTACACTACTCACACTTTTCAACACCATTTGGGCTGCAGGATACCTCCCAACTGCATGGAAAGAAGCCATTGTGGTTCCTGTTTTAAAACAAGGCAAAGATCCTTCCTTAGTGGCAAGTTACCGCCCGATCGCCCTCACGAGTTGCCTTTGTAAGATATTTGAAAAAATGATTAATCGGCGACTCATCCATTTCCTTGAAATGAGCAAAATGCTTGATCCGTATCAGTGCGGCTTCCGAGAAGGGCGGTCCACAACCGATCCTCTCGTACGTGTTGAAGGAAATATCCGGGACGCATTTATACATAAACAGTTCTTCCTATCGATATTTCTCGATATGGAAAAGGCGTATGAGACGACGTGGCGTTACGGAATCTTAAGAGACCTATCAGAAATGGGCATCCACGGTAATATGCTTATTATAATAAAAAGCTATTTGTCAAATCGTACCTTCCGGGTAAAAGTCGGCAATGCACTCTCACGGCCTTTTACGCAAGAAACGGGTGTACCCCAAGGAGGCGTTCTCAGCTGCACGCTCTTTATTGTGAAGATGAACACGCTTCGTGCTTCATTACCACCCGCCATCTTTTACTCTGTCTACGTCGATGACATTCAAATAGCTTTCAAGTCCTGTAACCTCGCAGTGTGCGAGAGACAGGTACAGCATGGTTTGAACAAGGTGTCAGGGTGGGCAGAGAAAAATGGATTCAAAATCAATCCTCACAAGAGTTCCTGTGTTTTGTTTACAAGGAAGAGAGGCCTGGTTCCAGATCCCTGCTTAGAAGTGTGCGGACAACAAATACCTGTAAACAAAGAATACAAATTTCTAGGTGTCATACTTGACTACAGACTGACTTTCGTCCCCCACATTAAACATCTTAAAGAAAAGTGTCTAAAAACAATGAACATAATCAAACTTCTATCCCAGACTACGTGGGGTAGTGACAGGAAGTGTTTATTGAAACTCTATAAAAGCCTCATTCGATCACGATTAGACTATGGTGCTGTGATTTATCACTCTGCCGCCCCGAGCGCACTAAAAATGCTAGACCCTGTCCACCATCTAGGAATCCGACTGGCCACAGGCGCTTTCAGAACAAGTCCCATACAAAGTTTATATGCAGAATCAAATGAGTGGTCACTTCATCTTCAGAGAACATACATCAGCCAAACATATTTTCTGAAAGTCCACTCAAATCCTCAACATCCCTGTTTTAATACCATTAATGACATGACATATGCTACACTCTTTCGCAATCGTCCTTCCGTAAGACAGCCTTTCTCGCTGCGTGTGAGGGAGCTTAGTGAAGAAATGCACGTTCCACTCCTCGAGCTTCCCCTAATGCATCCAGCCAAGCTACTGCCTCCGTGGGAGTGGCAGCTCATACAATGTGATATATCTTTCATGCAAGTTACAAAACACGCTCCAGAGATTGAAATCCTAATGCATTTCCGGGAACTCCAGCACAAATACTACTGCACGGAGTTCTACACAGACGCATCGAAGTCACACGACGGGGTGTCCTATGCAGCCGTCGGTCTATCCTTCTCGGAATCCGACGTACTGCATCCGGAAACTAGTATCTTTACGGCTGAGGCCTACGCACTGCTGTCGGCCGTAAAGCATATAAATAAATCACAACTCCAGAAATCAGTTATATATACGGACTCCCTCAGTGTTGTGAAGGCCTTGATGTCATTTTCTAAGCACAAAAACCCAGTCATCAACGAACTCTATTCCGTCCTATGTAAAACGTATATATGTAACCAGCATGTCATCATATGCTGGGTGCCCGGTCATAGGGCCATTGAAGGCAATGTTCTGGCGGACCAGTTGGCCACATCAGTTGCATCGTATTCTGTAAATCCTACCGCAGCAGTCCCTGTCACAGATCTGAGGCCCTACTTGCGCAGAAAACTGCGGAACTACTGGCAACGCTCGTGGGACATGGAAACAAACAATAAACTGCATGTAATCAAGCCACAGTTAGGTTTCTGGCCTCCCGTAACAAAATCCCGCCGGACAGATGTCCTATTCTGCCGTCTAAGAATAGGACACACTTTCGGCACACATAACTTTTTACTCACGGGAAACGAGCCTCCAACCTGTGGTAGATGCGGGGAGAGGCTGACCGTCCTCCACGTCTTACTGGAGTGTCGGAAAGCCGAATCTGAACGAAAGAAACATTTTCCCGTAGCATACCGCCAGCACATCCCCCTTCATCCAGTAATGTTACTAGGCCCAGAACCTTTGTTTGACACCAACGCAGTACTAAGCTTTCTGAAAGATGTTGTCTTGCATGTTTTTAGCCCCACATGTTCGTAGCGGGTCCTCTCTCCAGAGGATGCCGCTGCGATAATTATTTTGAATAGCACATGCCTCTAGGCCCTTATGGTTCAAGGGCTCTGGCGAGGCAGTGTTGCTGTAAGCAATTTAAAGTCTCGCATATTTTAAACATTGCATCATTCTTTTACGATGGATTTTAAAGTTCATAGTATTCGTCATCAGTCATCGCCATAATTTTATAGCACGTAGATTTTACGCACTTTACAGCGACTATTTTAGGCCACTTTACAGCCAAGTCACATCTTCCATAATACATCCTTAACACTACCACCAGTCATGGCGCTCTTTGGCCAAACATGGCCCTTGCGCCACAAAACAACACACATCATCATACACAAGCGCTCAGCCAGGCGAGATCCCCCCGTGAAAGCCCCAAGGTCTTACCTAACTGCAAAGTTTCAGAACACACCATAGCCCGAGCACCAAAAACCATTCCAAGAGAGGAGAATTTCTTTTGCGGATCAAAGCAGCACCGCAATGGTGCATACTTCGCAGACTTTTCACGTGTCTTATCCCTCAACACACCAACATTGGAGTCCCATACGACCGCCAAATCTATCACAAGAACTTCATCTGAAGTCTCAATAACCAAGTCTGGTTTCAATCTAGTTCCGTCACGAGTCGTTAGGCGTGGTTCCTCCTGAACCAAAACGCTCGGGTTCTTCTCTTTAACTAGACGAGCTACCTGCTTAGCTACGAAATTGTGACGTTCTGTTCGTGCGAGGTGAACCGACTCACACTCCTGTAATATATGGAATGAAATTTCAGGCTTCTCTTGGCATCGACGGCATAGCCGTGACTTTGGATCACTACTTTGCTTGTTAGTTAGGGACTTTGTCGGATATAAGTTAGGCCTAAGGCGCAAAGCCTTTAGACGGTCACCTTCCTTTAACAACTTGGAGTCATGGAACAACCAAGCATTAGCTACAGCCTGGTCATGGTGCGCTAAAAGGTCCTTATTGGTATATTTAGACTTTAATTCAGACCACCATTTCTGGGATCCTCTATTTAGAGCTGTTTGAACCGCCTTAGGGGAAGTAATTCCTGAAGGGATTTGGAAAAACTCAGCTATGCGTTGAAAATTCTTATCTAAGATACTATTGAAGAGATTGTCTACGAATGTATCCCCTAGTCTAAGCAGGCGCGCGAGGCTCTTGTACTGGACCGCCTGAGCAACTTTCTGTAACGGAATGATACCTGACCCCCCACTCTTGGACGGAAGCCATACATGCATGTTAGGAAAACCAGGAGGCAAATGAAGAACACTCTTAACCCATTTGCGGACAAGTCCATCCAGCCTGCAGGACTCGGAGGAAACCTCTAAAGTATTCGAAGCACTGTAAAGAAATATTGGAAGAACCAGCTGTCTCAAGCAGTGCACCTTCTGGAACGGCTTCAAGGATGCCTTCGCAAGGAGTTCGAGGAGTTTCATTGCCTTTTCAGAGTGAACTATTGGATTTTTATTGATGAAAATACTAAGACCTAGATACTTAATTGGCTCATCTCTGCCTTTCGGCTTAATATTCTGTCCCAAGATGGACAGCGGAGGAATATTGTAGTTAAAGCCCTTACTAATGTGGTCAGGCCGCCAACCAAAGTACTGCGACTTTAAAGGATTAATGTGGAGATCAACATTACTAAGAAAGGAAACTGTTTCGTCTATGAGAAGTTGGAGTCCTTCACGAGTGTCAGACATCAAAAGGAGGTCATCTGCAAAAGCCATTGCAGACATGGAGCTTTCATGCAACGGAACACCTACACCTAACTCATTTAAGCGGTAGATTAAAGGATCAATTATACAATTGAACAGGAAAGGAGAAAGAGGGTCGCCCTGCTTAATACCTCTTCTCAATGGCACACGGACATTATCTGAAATACCCCCACAAGTGTAAGTGGTGGTACAGTTTACATATAAGTGTTTAACTATGTTAAGGATACGTGGAGGAACTTTACGAGCCTCTAGGGCACTGAAAATTGCTGAGTGAGATACCGAATCGAAAGCCTAACGCAAGTCAAGACTTACTGAGAAAATGGGCTTACGTTTTAGTTTGAGCAACCTCATTATACCTTGCAAAACGAGCAAGTTGGAAGATGTGCTGCAATCTTCAGCAAAGCCGGACTGATATTTATGGAAATGGTTAGTGGCACTCAGCCGACATAGCAAGAGCTTAGAGAATAGCCTAAAAAGAACGGGGGAGACAGAGATTGGCCTAAAATCGCCTGCGCCACCCGGATTGGATTTCTTAGGGATGAATACTGTCCTACTTTGTTTTATTTCCAGTGGAACAAGACCGAAAGCTAGCCAGTTATTAAAAATATGACATAAGATGCTAGGAGGTATTTTTAAAAGTTCAGAGATTGGGACATTATCGGGCCCTGGAGAGGACTTTGAAGAAAGTAGTCTTATAGCGATAGCAACTTCTCCCTCCGTGAACAGAGATTCATCAACCTCAAGAGCGATTGACGATTCAAGTGGGGAAGAAAGTGGTGTAGAATAAGTGTTGAAAATTGGATCAAATTCTTTATGCAAGTCTGCCAGAGAACATGCTGCCGAGGAATCACCTATCAAAAGGTGATCAGCCAGAACTTTAGGACCTAAGTGGTAAAGCCTTTGGTGTTCAGCGTACCGTAATCGCTTACGTTTACTTCTGTTTTGTGTTTGTGGAGTATTAGGAGTGTGAGGACTGTTCTTATTTTTACTATTCGTTTTCTGTTTAACTCCAAAAGCTTTGTAGATGACGCGGAGATCATCCATGGAAATAGGACCTGCTATTAGACGTGAGACGATAGCCTCATCTATTATTCCAACCTCGCAGAGTGCGAGGCACACTTCAGAAGCTGAGAGTTCAATAGGAGGGGGAGTTACCTCGCCTGAAAAGGACGGAAGAGCAGGGGGTGGGACCACAGTTTCAGACTTCAAAAGCTCAATTATGTCTTGATAACGACTCGTACGCCGAACCTGTGAAATTGAGGAGACAGTTCGGCTACTGAATACCTCATGGAGTGCTTCATTAATCCTTTTATGAATACCTATTTTTATTTCACGTTTTGCCAAAGCTATGAGCTCAGAGTCGGACCATCGACAATGAGAGTAAGACGGACCATCAAGATGATGGACTTCCCCTAGGCCAGTGTGAGTGGCCTTAAGCCTGGAAAGAATTTCTGAGTACCTGGATTGTTTGCGTATCTTCTCGATACTTTCCCTAGATCGGTACGGAAACTTTGTTGCTAGGACATCTATCATGGAATAAACTTCACCCAATCCCAACTCGGCATAAGCCAATGTTTCTAATTCGGCTGGGGTCCATTGACCACTATTTAAGTTGACATACCGACTCGTCGAAAGACCAAACGAGGGCAACACCGTTTGGGTGTCCACAGCGCTAGAGGCAGGAACCGAGTCCTGCACAGAGACGTCAGGACGACGCTCATGAGTACTGCAAGTTAAATCACCAAGGCTCTCGCCCTCGTCACGAGCCGTTAGAGAAGACGGGATGCCAACTGTTATTGGACTATTATTCACTTGAGGTGGGTCAGAAACGTTGACCACCTCTTGTGAGGAAAGTTCAGCAGTTTGAGACTGCAATCGTGTAAGGGTAGTTCGTTTGCATTTTGAAACATGCGAGGACATATTTTTACTGGATGGTAGTTTCTTATGAAGACAATAAGAACATTGCCATAGCAACTGGACATCATGCAAGGAATAATGTGTTTCAAGCTTGACTCGCGAAGTCAAGCGAGAATTACAGATATGACATATGTATGCATCAATACTATAAGATACTGTATGTTCCATTTGGAAGTTGAAGCCACCGAGGGAACCCCAACACGTCACCCGGGGCAAAAAAAAAAGATATGCAACACAAGCCGAGGCACACAGTACGAGACAATTTCAAAGCCTATTATGTGGATGGTGGTATGTGAGGTTGGTGGAGTAAGAAACCTAGCTCAAAAGTGGAGACACTTTCAGCCCCCCAAGCTGCTTTGTTATAAAAACAGGCGCAGCAACCTTAAACATAACCCTGTTTCGCTACTGCTGGTACAGGAAACCGAAGCTAATACTGCTTTACTGAATCAGACGGTGCAGCAAACCGTAAAAAATTATGCAGTCGTAATTTCAGACAACTTAAAGCGTGGCACAAGATCAAGTTGCATCCAGAGAAGATCCCACTAGGAGCGAGCTCCCCTTCCTTGGCAAGCCAAGGGCGTGCTTTTGGGCGGGAGGCACGAACCCGCTTCAGGAGACGAACTCCCCTTCCTTGGCAAGCCAAGGGCGTGCTTTTGGGCGGGAGGCACGGACCCGCTTTAGGAGACGAACTCCCCTTCCTTGGCGAACCAAGGGCGTGCTTTTGGGCGGGGGGCACGATCCCGCTTCAGGAGACGAACTCCTCTTCCTTGGCAAGCAAGGGCGTGCTTTTACCGGAGAAGCACGAACCGTTCTCTGGACCACAGACCTGTCCTGCTTCGCTGTTCAGCCGGTGCAGTTAACCAAGAGCCCTGTACTGCTTCGCTCTAATCAGCTGGTGCAGTTTACCATAAGCTGAGGCTGCTTTGCTGAATCAGCAGGTGCAGTAACCTCTAACCTTGCCCTGTTTTGCGACCGCTGGTACAGGTTACCGAAGCTAAGCTGCTTTTACTGAATCAGACGGCGCAGCTGACCGTAAGCTAGCAAACGAGTGGTAGACTTTAGGGGAGTAGAGTGCAAAAGTTCCTGAGATTTGTTAAACGAAGCACATGGCTTCAGCAAAATGCGGTCTACGCCGCAGGCGACCAGAGGCCGCTAAAGACAATGCAGGGAGGAGTCCGTGTTGCTCCCGCGGGTGGAGGGTCTCTAAGGCTGGTAGCCTAAGGCCCTTTGTGCACCATGATCCGTAGACGTGTAACCGATGTCTATCAGACTATATGTAAAGGAATTCTCAGAAAGATCCGGTGTTGTCTCTGGGTTACACTCTTCCCTCCTCTTTTCTTTTTCTGCTGCATCACGATTACCCGGAATGACAAACAGTTTGACCTGCTCTCCGCTCGTCTTGGTGGTACCACAAGCATGGTACATAAATTCGCAAAGTTGAAGGGACGTATATGTGCGTCACAAAACTTGAACGTTTCTCTAGTATATTCAATGCCATGAGGCTGCCCTCCTCTGAATGATGGTAAGGAAATGACAGCAAGCAGCGCCAAAGGAAACTATTGTTATGGGGATGGTGCCCCGTCAAAATATCACACGTACCCACATTGGGGGGAGACCCAGGAAGTGGGTGTTTGTACGTACTGATAATCACTTAAGGAAAATTTTCTTGAAAAGATCAAATGAATAAATGCTTAGTGTGTCGGTGAGGTGCTTGACCAGTTGAATGAATATATTTAAAAGAAATTCAAATAAAATTCAACAAACAACTTCAAGTGGAAGCAATCTTCGAGTTTTGCAATTGACATTGTACGGGACGTAATAACGAGCATGTTATGTACTATGTTGCTTGATTGAAACCACAGAGCGTCCAACACATCCCTACGGCAAAAACCCAGTCCTGAAGCCCCAAGGGACGGAATGCAGAATTACTTTAGTTAAGGCCCAGTTTACCAAGCGGCGCTTCAAAAATCCTTGCGACGTGCGACTGCGGAACACCAATCAAAATGACGATGTACGTGGATGACATGTGCGTCTGGGTGTCGGGATTCGAGCACAAAATCTAGCACGTATTGGCATCGGGCGGCCGTCATAGGGCGCCAGAGACGTGCTGGCGAACAGCGCCGCGAACATGTCAGGGCACTTACATGTGAAGCAGACGACGGAACGAAGCCGCTCACGGTGCTTCCGGTAATTTCGCACTGCAGGTTTTAAAGCGGGACGTAGCGGAAAACGAATTATCGTGTGTCTACATTTGAGAAAGGTCGCCACCCATCCGAGGCAGGCCACATTCAATGCACCAGGTACTATAAAAATGAGAAAACTAGTGCAAATTGCGATGCAAGTACACCCCGCCAACAGAGCTCACAGCGGTAAGCTAAGATGTGGAGCTCCAGCATTTACATCCCAGATGTTCTTTGCTATGCACGTTGACATTGTCGCGCACTTAATCGCGTAAATAGGGGATCAGCACAAAAAAAAATTAACCGACGATGTATGAAAAATGCATGGAAATACATAACGTCTGGTATCTGTCACGGGCCCGCTCAGTATGTGCCACTGGGTATGTGGCCCCAGGAGCCAACGGGCATCTGCCGCACATCAATGAACCTTTTTTGACGTCGATTGGGTCACGGCAAGTATCACAGCGACATCACAACTGCACGGTGACATCCACGTAATGCGATTTTTCTTGCAAATGAGGGTCGACGTTCGGATTTTTCTTTCCCCCGACTCTCAAAAGGCGCATTCTTGCCAAATACGACCTTCAACATCACGTTTGCGCTCTTTGACGGCTTTGCATGGGAGATGTTGAGCTAAAAGGCTTTCACTGCCACCGAAGCGGTACACGAGTACGGTTCTTTTTTTTTCTTGTTAATCACACAACGACGAAGTATTTGTGAGAACACTGCAAAGATTACCAGAGTGACTGCGGTGGTTACGAGCGATAACATGTAGGCTTGCGAGTATGCTAGCTGGCTCCAATGTAGGCTTGCGCGTATGTTAGCTGGCTCCGATGACTCCGTGCGGAAGTGCTCTGTGTTAAAACCCTACGCATGCTTCTGTCACTCGAGCACCTTTTTATTAATCGGAATTACCTGTTTAACGAAGGAAATAGCCGTTGATCGTGACGGTAGGGTCGAACGCCTGACGCAACACACATAGCAGCGCAATGTTAAAACCGTACGCATGCTTTCAACGCGAGAGCGTTAAGGGGCTCGTGTCGCAGCAAAGCCGGTGTCGTCGGCGTCCGCGGCGTTAAATCGAGCGATAAATCACGGCAGGCACTTCATAAATAAAAAGCAACTTCCAAGATGGGCTGGGTGGGAATCAAACCAGGGTCTCCGGAGTGTGAGACGCAGACGCTACCTCTCAGCCACGAGTTCGATGCTTGAAAGCGGTACAAAAGCGCTTCTAGTGAATACAGTGTTGCCTTAGAAACGTGCCGTACAAAGTAATACTGCGGTGTGTATCGGTAATTATGAGCATGTAACTTACAGAAGTCGCAGTTACACGAGTAGCGAAGTACGTTTCCGCTACATTTCTTCTGCGCTTACTGCACACGCAGAGCCATCTTGCGGCAAACGCAGAAGACCCCCTCCTCTCCATGTGCGGCGCTGCCCCGACAGGTGGCGGGCCACGCGCGCATTGGGTAAAGCATTGGGTTCCTAAGCGTACAGCCACAGGGCTAGACGAGGTTCCCATTAGGCTGATAAATGAACTAGGACCAAAAAGTAAGGAAGCTTTGGTGAAAGCAGTGGAAAGAACTTTATAAAAGATAGACGAATACCAGACAGCTGGCGACAAAGTAGAATGAATTTGATTTATAAAGGAAAGGGGGAGAAAGACAGAATTCACTCGTATTGGCCTCGAGCTCCACCACTGGAAAAGCTGGCGCCACCGTCGGCGTGACGTGCTAGGAGGGATCACGTGGACATAGCGGCCGCGTCGGCTGCTTCGGGCGCGCCGAAGCGAGCTGAAAACGAGTTTAAATTCCCTTGTACGCTGCGGTCCTCATTTAGTGGCGAAATTTTCCCGCTTCGAATGTCTCCTTTACAACGCTTCAAAGCACTGCAATAGGTAGTGGCTGCCTTTGAAGGCGCGCAACCTGGTAGGCTACTGCTCGGTGCTGCAGGGCCGGACGCACATAACGGAGGCCGGTGTCAGCCTTATTCACACGTAGGCGCAGGACAAGAAGCTGCGTGAAGCTTGGCTCGCGAAACGTAAAACCGGAAAACAGTCATCGGCTACAACTCGGGTATGCAGTAAGCACAGACGCGAGGAAGATTTCTGCTACGGCACCCGGTGTGCGATGTTCTGAAAACGCGCACTGAGACGCTCGCCCGAGTCCGCTGCCCGACTAATGTCATGACGGTTTGGTCTATGAACTTGTCGATGCTGTAGATACTAGCAAGTTCAGTGGAGTGGAAAGGCAGCGGTAAGAAGCACATTTAAAAAAAAGCATGGCATATGGTCATGTTTGTGTTATGAATTAATGCACTGGATTACAAAAAAAAGGGAGCAGCGGGAAATCGCACGCTGAGGACACCGATAAACATACAGTGCGACGCAACAAGAGAAATAGTACTGAAAGGTCAAAGAATTTAGAAAAAAAAGAAAGATTGAATCGTCGCGACGGTACATCACAGGCGTCGAGGTCTCTACAATGAAATTATTTTTGAACAGCTCTGATAGCGCCCACGCAACAATGGTTGCTTGTATATTGTCAAATGCTCATATTCTGCGACCTAAAGCTCATGGCACGGTGCGAAAACGCGCGCGCGGAGAAAGCGAAACAGTGCGCGGAAAAGCATGCAGACGCGCAGTCGGTCGCTGCGAATCTGCGCGATCGCTGCATTGAGTCCTCGTTCTATTACGCTCCATTTAGTTATGCAAACGCTATAAGAACGTATTTCACATAGTTTGCTCTCAGCGTTTATCTACCTTTCACGCAAGAAGCCGGTTCGGGAGACTCCATGGCTGCGACCGCGCGCAGTGGCGTTCAATGTACTACGTATTCGGTAAAGAGGTAGCGTCTGTAAACGATTGTGTGCTTTCAGTTTGCCCAAGATTATTATTTAGACAGTAAGAAACTTCTCTTGTTTCGAAAGTACTTACCGAAATGTCCGGGAGAGCTCGCGCGTGGTGTTTTCAGTGAGCACTGACAGCAAAACCTATGAGGAGCGCGCCACGTGATCCCTCATACTATGCCAGCGAGGCGCTTCCGATAGATGGCGACTCCGTAACTCCTCGCCGCCAATAGACCGTTGACCATTACATCGGTAATATATAGGCTAGCAATGCAGGCAATCAAATAAAAGCTTCAAGCATGGACAGAGAATAATGGCATTTTGGGAGAGCTTCAGAAGGGTTTCAGAATAGGTAGGCGTTTGGATGACAACTTGTTTCTTCTTACTCAGTGTATTGAAATATCAAAAGCAGAAAGCAGACCGTTGTATGGGGCCTTTTTAGACATTACAGGAGCCTACGACAACGTGGACCGCAACATATTGTGGGATATCCTGGAAGGGGAAGGCTTAGGTAACGATTGTATACAGCTTTTGAGAGAGATTTACCTAGAAAATACCGTTTGCGTTGAATGGGAAGGGATGAGGAGCGAGGAGAAAGTTCATATCAACAAGGGACTGAGGCAGGGGTACCCTTTATCCCCGCTGTTGTTTATGATGTACATGGTGAGGATGGAGAGGGCGCTAGAAGGAAGTAATATCGGGTTTAATCTCTCATACAAACAGGCGGGTATAGTAATAGAGCAGCAACTCCCAGGTTTATTTTATGCGGATGACATTGTGTTGCTAGCTAACAATCAAAGTGATTTGCAACGTCTGGCTAATATCTGTGGACAGGAAGGCAACGATTTAGGCTTGAAGTTTAGTGTTAGAAAATCAGGTGTTATGGTATTCAATGAAAACAGCGAACAGACAGTGGAGATACAGGGCCAAGAAGTACCTCGGGTAACAGAATATAAATACCTTGGTATATGGATAAACGAAGCCAATGGATATATGGAAACACAGGATAAAACCATAACAGTAAAGGGGAAGAGAAATGCAGCCATAATGAAGCACAGAGCGCTATGGGGATACAATGGGTACGAGGTCCTCCGAGGTATGTGGAAAGGTGTAATGGTTCCAGGACTTACTTTTGGAAATGCGGTTGTTTGCTATAAATCAGGGGTACAATCAGGACTCGACGGGAACCAAAGGTCAGTGGGTCGCCTCGCATTGGGCGCTCACGGGAAGACTACAAATGAAGCTGTGCAAGATGATATGGGCTGGACAATTTTTGAAGTGAGGGAAGCTTGCAGTAAAATTGAGTATGAATAACGGCTGGGGAATATGGAAGAAAGTAAATGGGCTGGGAGAGTATTCAGGCATCTGTACAGGGAAAACATTGATTCACACTGGAGGAGAAGAACTAGCAAGCTTACCAGCAAGTATGCGGCCTGTAGGGTGGACAACACAACAACAAAGGTCAAGCGGAAAGTCAGAGAAGCTGAATTAATCTCATGGGTGGCGGCAATAGAAAAGAAACCTGCCATGAGTAACTACTTAAGAGGAAAAAACGAAATCAGGAAAGAAACCATTTATGATAACTCAAAGGGAAGCTAATTACTTTTCGAAGTGAGATCAGGATGCCTTAGAACACGCACCTATAAAGCGAGATATAAGAAGGAAGAAGAAGCATGTGCTTGCTGTGGTAATGCTAGGGAAACTACAGAGCATGTTTTATTAGAATGTGAAGAAGTCTACCCAGTGGTCGATTTAGGCACCACTGGCCTCCTTGAAGCCCTTGGGTTCAGAGGGAGCAGTGGTAAAGCAAACATATCCGCAATAGACATTAGTAAGAGGCGACTGGAGGATTGGTGGAAGAAAAGTAGGGAAACGACAAAAGACGGAGACGTACAAAAGCACAGTTCGCAATAGGCGATCAGAAAATTTGGGCGTGGTAGTTCATAGTGTTTTTTTTTCTTTTTTCATTGTTTAACCTAGGTAGAATATTAGACAGTATAGTAGCAAGAGCTTGGTGGCGCAACCCACCGCCCCGTTCCAAAGGGGACGCTCATAACATCCATCCATCCATCCATCCGGGTAGGGTGCCTCGATGTCCTCCTCGCCCGCCGCTCCGTTCAGGGTGGAGACAAGTGCGTCGTCTGCTACGGCGTCCGCCATGTTTTTGCCCGCTGCGAGCGGCGCGTTGTTGGCGCGCGTGTGAATGAGCGGTTTGACGGAAGCAATGCGCTTTTTAGAGCGCAACTCTTTGGCGTCCGTTCATGGGTTTCGCGTCGTCGTCGGCGTTGTCGTCGGCCTCGTAACCAGCTCCGCCCCCCTTTCATCCCCCCAGCGCTAGCAGCGACCGACTGATACCGCTCGATGCCGCTGACGCCGCTAGAGAGTCAAGATAACGTGACTGCATAGAACACCGTCGCCGCCATGCAGAAAGAGGAGGAAAGGGTCCCCCCCTCCCTGTTCTTGTGTGGCGGATAGGGTGCTCTTCAGTTGCCGACGCGCCGGTTATTTCACGTAGGCCCCGGCACGTCGACGAATACGTGACCACCTTCCCACGGCTAGACCTGGTTCTTAGCGCTGCGGAAGCGAGGGTATCATATTGTTTATTTATTTATTTATTTATTTATTTATTTATTTATTTATTTATTTATTTATTTCACGTACTTTCAAGGCCCGAAGGCGTTACAGAAAGGAGTGGAGTCAAAACAAGAAGTAATGCAGTAAAAAAATAAACAAGTATTAACAAAAAATTTACAAAAGATATTAACAAAAGGCATTCTGAACGGCGGTTTTGAAGTTAGTAGGGTCGGTGATGAGTGCGATTGAGGCGGGAAGGCGATTCCAGTCCGTGCTTGTCCTGGGGATGAATGAGTCACTGTACCGGTTAGTACGGCACAATGGCACCCCGATTTTAAGGCTGTGGTCAGTGCGGGCAGAAATATATGACGGAGGGGTAAGAAGGGTCTCTTTTAAAAGGGGGTTCAAGTGAAAAACTTTGTGAAAAAGGGAGAGACGGGAATATTTGCGGCGTGACGAAAGATCAGGTAAGTTAAGAGTTCGTTTCATTGAAGAAATACTTGCATAGCGAGAATAATTAGATAATATAAAGCGTGCACTGCGGTTTTGAATACTTTCAAGAGAAGAAACTAATGACGACTGAGTCGGATCCCAAATGGCTGAAGCATATTCCAATTTGGAGCGAACTAAAGTTTTATAAAGGGTTAGCTTCAGGGAAGAAGGGGCAGAGCTAAAATTACGGCGTAAGTAACCAAGCATGCTATTAGCGTTTTTAGTAACATAGTCAATATGCGAGTGCCAAGAAAGGTTATTTGATATGTGAAGGCCGAGATACTTGTAAGAGCTAACTGACGTCACAGGTGCACCATTAATAAAGTAGGTGTGCGTGGCAGTGTTACGAGATATACGCACGGCCTTGCATTTATTTGAATTTAGTTGCATGCACCAATTAGAACACCACTCAATTACGCGGTTAAGGTCGTCCTGCAGCTCTTGGGAATCTGAAGGATTAGTAATTTTACGGTGGAGAACACAGTCATCCGCGAAAAGCTTTATGGAAGAGGAAAGAACGCAGTTCGGAAGATCGTTAATATAGATTAGAAAGAGAAGTGGACCCAGGACTGACCCTTGAGGAACACCTGCTGGTACGTTAGAAAACCGAGAATTACAGTTATTAGCATTTACAAACTGCGTCCTGTTAGAAAGAAAGTTTTTTATCCACTCGAGTACATTTGCGTCCAAGTTAAGTTGAGACAGCTTAAGCAGAAGTAAATCATGGGTAACAGAGTCAAAGGCCTTCGCAAAATCAAGAAATACGCAGTCAATGTCGGTACCTAGATCAGAAATTGCAAAGAGATCATTAGTAAATGTTAAGAGCTGTTTTCACAGGAAAAGAACTTACGGAAACCATGTTGACAGGGGTTGAAAAAGGAGTTTGATTCTAAAAACTCAGCCAAATGTGAATATATTATATGCTCAAGAATTTTACACGAAATGCTAGTTAGTGAGATAGGCCTGTAATTGCTGGGTAAGTGTGTGTTACCTGATTTATGAACTGGAATCACCTTTCCCACGCACCAGTCGTTTGGAAGAACAGACTGCTGTAATGACTGAGTGAAAATGTGTGACAAGATAACAGCAGAAAATACATCAGTACACTTCAAAATTTTTGAGTTCAGGCAGTCTGGGCCGGCAGAGGAGGACGTTTTTTGATTGTTTATTAGGCAGCTAACACCAACCCAGTCAATAGAGATTGGATCCATGGGCGAAAAACCAGAATTGGATAAAAGCGGTAATCCACGTGGCATTGTGGTAACATCTGAAGAGAACACATCATTAAATACATTACAGCATTCTTCAGGAGCAACAGGTTGATCGTTTGGGTATGTTAATTGGATTATTTTGCTTGGAGTACCGTTAACTATGGTCCAGAATTTACGAGGATTAGTTTGCAAGATGGACGGAACGGTAACAGAATAAAAATGCTGCTTCGCACTAGCGGCGGCTGTGTTGTAGTCACTTTCAGTGAGGTAGTAAGCGGACCAAGCAACGTCACTGCATGAAGCTTTTGCGCGGCGAAACAACCGCTTTTTTTGTTACGTAGTCGCTTCAGAAAGGGGTTGAACCAAGGGGACCGTGGCTTGCAAGAGACTGTTCTTTGCGGTACGAAACGTTCGATTAATGACAACAATTTATTTTTGAAAATGCACCAGTTTTCTTCAACACAGCGCTGATCGCAATTAGCGATGTAAGAAGCTGCGAAATTTTCCATTTCAGTGGTAATGGAAGCCAAGTCGGCTTTGCTGTAATCGCGGATCACCCTCGTAGTTTTCTTTACAGGAGCCCGTGTATTGATATGAAAAGTGAGTGCAAGGTGATCACTTACGCCTTTTATGTAAAGAATTGGGGAAACTGTGTCAGGGTTCGTAGTGAGAATCATATCTAGTATGTTAGATGAGGAGGCAGACACGCGCGTTGGTTTCAGTACAAGCTGGGTGAAGTGGAAATCCAAACAAGTGTTTATAAACTAGGTACTCTGAGAAGACTGGGACGTTGCCGTGTCGTTACGCCAAATGATATCGGGAAAGTTGAAGTCACCAAGAAGAAAAAGGGTAGCGTTAGGGTATCTGACAATTAATTTGTTCAATGCGTCGTGAAGGTCATCGCAAAATGACGTCGAAGCAGTAGGAGGGCGATAGCATGTGCAAAAAATAACATCTCTGTTGTCGAGTACAACGCGCACGCAAACAAGTTCAAGTGGCGTTTCTATGGAAACTGAGCTCGATGTGAGCGTTTCAGTAACCGCAATCAAGACACCTCCACCTGATCGCACACCACGATCGCAGCGATAACATGAATACAGTTTTTCACAATCAAAAATTTCGCTATTTTTTATCCGAGCCGAGAGCCATGTTTCAGTGAGACATACTATGTCAGCAGCGCATGAATCAATCAGCGAGGACACCGCAGCACGTTTATTTAGTAGACTTCGCACGTTAGTGACAAAAACAGATATGGTGTTATTAGATTGCGCATGTGCTAGCTATGTCGAACCATTTGCTTCGATAGCTTGACGCGACCGAACAGAAGAGCGTGCTGCACGTGGCATGCTGACTTCGCATACATTGTCAGTGGTAGAACAGTAAACGTAGCACTTCTTGTTCAAAAATAACTTATTTAGCCGTATTGAGTATGTCTGTCCTGATGCCTTAGCAAAATCAAGCAGCTTTTTCCTAGACTGGCGCGTTGCTCGGCAGAAATCTTCGCCCACAGATACCCCGGTGGATTTGAAATTAGATTTTAGTGCCAGAATTTTATCCTTTAGTTTTGAGCAAGAAAATTTCATTATAATCGGGCGAGTCTTATTAGCAGTATACGAGCCAAGTCGGTGGGCTCTACATACCATATTCTCGGGAAGACCCGTAGAAGACCTTCTCTTCTCGTAGAAGACTCTGTTTGTGTCGGCATCGGCGGCGTTGTCCCTGAAACCAACTCCGCAGCTGGGGTTGACTCACTATCGGCGTCAGCGGCATCAGTCAGTCGCTGCTATCTCTTCCCTCCTCCCTTTATCGTGTTGTCCGCTTGCTGCGCGCGCTTCTGCCCCCATCGTTTGCCGCTGGGTGTACACGCCGTCCCCCTCCCCCCACTTCCTGCGAGTCTCCGGTTGTCAAAGCGCCGGCTCGAACTTAATTCCTTTCTTCGCTCCTCCTCCAATGCAACCCCTGTGCGGTGGCAATCAGAGAGCCAGATCGGTGGCGGCGGATCTGTATATGTGCACCGCCCGAGCCGAAATTGCCGCTGCCGTTCGCCCTGCGCGGTGGCAATCAGAGAGCCAGATCGGTGGCGGCGGATCTGTATATGTGCACCGCCCGAGCCAAAATTGCCGCTGCCGTTCGCCACTGCGAAATTATCTGCCAGTTCTTTCTGAGCCATGAGCGAGACGACCGATGGAAGTCCTCCGTCTGCTGCTGCTGCTGCTAAACGAGCTGCCAGAGCAGAGGCCCAGCGCCGTCGCCGTCAGAATCCAGAGGTGCGTGCCGCCGAAGCAGAAGCTTACCGTCGCCGCCGTCGAGATGATCCAGGAGTACGCGTCGCCGAAGCAGAGGCTAAGCGCGGCCGCCGAGAAGACCCTGCCGTTCGCGCCGCCGAAGCGGAGGCTCATCGCCGCCGTCGAGAGCAACCAGCAGTAAGCGAGGCTGAAGCAGAAGCTCATCGCCGCCGCCGAGAAGACACTGCAGTTCGCGCCGACGAAGCGGAGGCTCATCGCCGCCGTCGAGAGCAACCAGCAGTAATGGTACGTTCACACTGAGGAATCCGGCGTCCACAGCGAATGGAATTCTCCTGCCGCCGAAAATCGCGTAGTTCACACTGCTTGCGGACCGCGCCGCCGGAAAGACATACAGCGCCATCTGCCCCATAAAGTGCTAACCTCCAATCAAGCGCGGTATATCCCGGATGTTCGCGCGGCTCGAAATTGCGCAGTTGTCTCCGCTCGCGTCGAGTTCGTGTGTTTATGTTGCGCGTCTCCACCATTGCTTGGAAAGACAATGATGAACCCCGAGCAAGAAGAGGCAGTGCTGCTCTGCTGCTCGGCCTGTTGGCAAACAGCTTTCTGGCGATGCATGACGCGCAGAAGCCTTCGCCGATGACACGGCGGCAGCGGCGTTGATGGGTTCGCCCACCAATCTCGCGACCGATCTTGTGCCACAAGTCGTCCTTCAGCACGTTGTCTTTGTGCTTCAAGTGGCGCTTATCGTAGAGGACTGGGTGGGGTCGCACCAGTTCGATGAGCATTTCGGATGTGGATGTCGCGGCGGACTTTGATGACTGCGACGACTGCGACATGACGTGAGACTCGGCCGCCATCTTTGGAAGTTCTGTTTCGCGCTCCCCGATTGGTCAGCGCCGCGCGGCGGCGAGGCAATCCGGCGGCAGCTGCCGCAAAAATCGGTACGGGAGCGATCGGCGCGGAAGGGGCTTTTCCGGCGGATCTCGCCGCCGCCGAACTGGGTTCCGCCGAACTGGGCGCCGCTCCAGACGCCGAATGTCTCAGTGTGAACGGGGCATAAGCGAGGCTGAAGCAGAAGCTCATCGCCGCCGCCGAGAAGACCCTGCCGTTCGCACCGCCGAAGCGGAGGCTCATCGCCGCCGTCGAGAGCAACCAGCAGTAAGCGAGGCTGAAGCAGAAGCTCATCGCCGCCGCCGAGAAGACACTGCAGTTCGCGCCGACGAAGCGGAGGCTCATCGCCGCCGTCGAGAGCAACCAGCAGTAAGCGAGGCTGAAGCAGAAGCTCATCGCCGTCGCAGAGAAGACTCTACCGTTCGCGCGGCCGAGGCCGAGGCCAAACGCAAACAAAGGCTCGCATTTGCTGCGCTCAAATTTCGCATTAGGAAGTAACGTAATCGTCGGTAATTTTTTTTATAACTTCGATTACTTCGATGACGAATTTGTCTACTATTAACCCCGCAGGGGCGTCTGCGTCAGCAGGCGTTTGGTGCGTTGCGACACCACGTACCCGAGCACACGAGGGTTGGACCCTCCCGCGTGTAACCGTGCGCGGCTTAGCCGTGTCCGGGGAAAAGGGGATCCTGGGGGTTGAGCCAATGCCGGGTGTTTGGACCTTTATGGCCCCTCGGCGGCGGCAACACACCCCTTTGGCCTCGGCTTCACGCAGACGGCACCCCCGGACTGACCCACCCGGGGGAAATCGGTAGTTGCCTTTTCCTGTCTCTCTCTCCCTCCAGCCTTCGTCTTTCTCTCACTTTCCACCTTTCCTGTCTTCTCCTAGCTTCCGTTTACTTCCAATTTTTCCAGGCAGCAAGGGTTAACCTTGTGTGAATAACCAACCTAGGTTATCTCATATTTGGTTATAGTGATAACGTACAGCTGGCGTTTGCAAGACCTGTTCTTACAGTCCCTGTAGCGTCCCCTTGTAGGGCTCCACGGTGGGTGGTTGGCGTTATCGCCGAAAATTACATTTTTCTATGGCAAGTTCCTTTCCTCCTATTCCTGATCGCTCCCTGAAGAGGGGGCGCACCGATGATGTTTTAGAATTTTTCGCCCGTCAAAAAGAAACTTTTCCACGCTTCCCCGTAGTCCACTCCGAAACATTAAAGAAACCTGTACGATCAATCTCACCATTTCTTGTGTCCAAGTCTCTGACCCAAGTTCTTGGTACAGGTTACAAAGCATCCAGAATGGCAAGTGGTGATCTCCTCTTGGAGCTCCGCAACCTGAAGCAATATGAAAACCTACCCAAGCTAGTATCGTTTGGCGACGCCAAAGTGACGGTAACTCCGCATCGAACTATGAATACCACCCGTGGTGTAGTCTCCGATGATGATCTCTTGGAGCTGACTGAGGCTGAGCTCTTGGAGGGCTTTAGTGAGCAGAACGTCATCAACGTTAAGCGAATTAAGATGAGGCGTGACAACAAGGAAATACAGACCAAACATCTGATACTTACTTTTGGCACAAGTGTCCTGCCCGAGTCCATCGAGGCCGGGTATATCAAGCTCCGTGTTCGTCCATACATCCCTAATCCCCTGCGTTGCTTCAAATGCCAGCGTTTCGGTCACAGCTCACAGAGCTGCCGAGGCCGCCAAACCTGCGCTAAATGCAGTGCTAATGAGCACACTTCTGAATCGTGTGAAAACTCTCTCCACTGAGTAAACTGTGAAGGCGAGCACGCTGCATACTCGCGGTCGTGCCCATCTTGGAAGAAAGAAAAGGAAATAGTTACGATTAAAGTAAAAGAAAACATAAGTTTCAAAGAAGCACGCAGGCGGGTATCTTTCCTGCCAAAGCACACCTTTGCCGAAGTGGCGCGTCAGGGGGCAGCGCCACAACGGCCTCCGGCGGCTGTCCGACCCACACCCAGTGAGGCGGCAGTGACGCCATCCGCCCCCTCGGCGACTGCAGCTAACGCTGCTACGCCAACACAGCAGGCGGGGCCAACGACCCCGAAGGTGGGCGCAGCCGAGGCTGCCCCAACCTCCCCGGCCCCGTCCAGCGCTGGCAACAGCCGGCGCAGCCAGATCCCTCAGGGAGCCCCATCGACCTCCGGGCTGGTGGGCGCAGGGGTCTTGCCTTCCGAGGCAGGACCCTCACAGAAAACTTCTCGCTCGCAAGAGCATGTGTCCGGCGCCTCGCAAGAGGCAATGGACACTTCACCTGTCCTCACGGCGCGCCAAGCGCCTAAGAAGGAGCGGCGAGGCTCCCTCGAACGCTTCAGAAAGGGCAAAACCCCGATTACAGGGCCTCGAAAGAGCTCTGTAATCTAAGGCATAATTTCCATTTCCGTACACACAGCACCTATTCACTGCCAATATGGATACACAAATAATTCAATGGAACATCAGAGGTCTTCTTAGAAACCTAGATGATGTACAAGAACTCATCCACAAACACAATCCAAAAGTGATGTGTTTACAGGAAACACATTTAAAATCTATACACACACACTTTCTCCGAAAGTATGTTACATTTCGCAAAGACCGCGAGGATGCTGTCGCATCATCTGGCGGTGTAGCCATTATTGCTGACAGAAGTGTAGCGTGTGAGCTTTTAAAGCTCCAAACGGCCCTTGAGGCCGTGGCCGTTCGAGCCGTACTTTTAAATAAACTCATTACCATCTGCTCTTTGTACATACCACCACATTATCAGCTTCACAGACGCGATTTAGAATCATTAATCGATGAGCTCCCAGAACCCTATATGATTCTCGGTGATTTTAATGCACACAGTAGTTTGTGGGGCGATCCACGCTGTGATGCGCGAGGTCGCGTCATTGAACAGATGCTTTTCTCTTCTGGAGCATGCCACTTGAATACAAAGGAGCCTACGTATTTTAACCTGGCTAACAAGTCATTTTCTGCCATCGATCTTAGCATTTTATCGCCGACACTTTTACCCTATTTTAAATGGCATGTGCTTAACAACCCGTATGGGAGTGACCACTTCCCAATAATCCTAACTACGCCGAAACAAGCTCAGCTTCCCCCGCAGGTACCGCGGTGGAAGGTTGACTCAGCCGATTGGGAGCAGTACCGCACTCTTACCCATATGACCTGGTCTGAGATGTCCGGTATAACCTTAGATGACGCTGTTGCATATTTTACAGCTTTTATACTGGATGCCGGCTGTAAATGTATTATACAAACGAGCGGCATGGGTTCCAAGCGGCGTGTTCCCTGGTGGAATTATGCATGCAGGCAAGCACGGAGGAACCAGAACAAAGCGTGGGCCATATTTCGCGATTCTCCATCTGCTGAAAACCTGGAAAACTTTAAACATGTCTAATCACAGGCAAGGAGAACGCGCCGACAAGCAAGACGAGAGAGTTGGGCGAAGTATATAGCAAGCATCAACTCGTACACAGATGAGAGCAAAGTATGGGATAGAGTGAAAAAAGTCAATGGGCAACAAACATATTCCCTGCCTTTAGTAAATAGCCACGGAGAAAGCCTGGAAGATCAAGCCAACTCTCTTGGTGCACATTTTGAATGCATATCAAGCTCCTCGCACTACTCCGAAACCTTCCTAAAGTACAAAACGCGAATAGAACAGCAAAAGTTACAAAGAAAATGTGATAAAAATGTGGCGTATAACGAACTATTCTCCATAGCAGAACTGCAGGCAGCACTGAATGATTGTAATACATCCGCCCCAGGCTCAGACCGCGTAATATATGAGATGTTGAAACAACTACCCTCCGAAACACAAAAAACCCTCCTTTACCTTTACAATGTTATATGGTTTTCGGGCGAGATCCCCTCTGTTTGGAAGGAGGCTACTGCAATTCCAAGTCTAAAACAGGGAAAGGATCCTTCCTCTGTATCAAGTTACAGACCAATAGCATTAACAAGTTGCCTCTGCAAAGTTTTCGAAAAAATGATTAACTGTCGCCTACTACACTTCCTCGAATCAAACAAATTACTCTAGCCATACCAGTGTGGATTTCGGGAAGGTCGATCCACCAATGACCATCTCATACGTATCGAGGCACGTATCCGTGAAGATTTTGTTCATAAGCAGTTTTTCGTATCAGTATTCCGATATGGAGAAAGCATATGACACTACGTGGCGCTTTGGGATAGTGAGAGACCTCTCACAGTTAGGTATACACGGTAATATGTTCAATATTATCGAAAGTTATCTGTCTAATCGCACATTCCGTGTTCGAGTGGGCAACGTTCTGTCACGGAAATTTGTACAGGAAACTGGAGTGCCGCAGGGCGGGGTGCTCAGCTGCACGCTCTTTATAGTAAAAATGAATTCTCTTCGTCTACACATACCAGGTAACATCTTCTATTCAACATATGTTGACGATGTGCAGATAGGTTTTCAATCAAGTTCTCTCGCAATCTGTGAGAGACAGGTACAGCTTGGCCTTAACAATGTCTCCAAATGGGCTGATGAGAACGGGTTCAGACTGAACCCACAAAAAAGCACATGTGTCGTTTCCTCTAGAAAAAGAGGCCTGCACCTTGATCCTGAAATTGTGTTGCATGGTGAGCGTCTACCCGTAAACAGGGAACATAAATTCTTAGGCATAATCTTAGACGCGAAATTTACCTTTATACAGCACATAAAGTATCTTAAAAACAAATGTATGAAAACAATGAATATCTTAAAGGTGCTGTCACGCACAACCTGGGGCAGTGATAGAAAATGTCTCATGAACCTATATAAAAGCCTCATACGCACACGACTAGACTATGGAGCCATAGTTTACCAGTCGGCTACTCCAACTGCTCTGAAGATGCTAGACCCTGTACACCACTTAGGAATTCGCCTATCAACAGGGGCCTTTAGAACAAGCCCAGTGGAAAGCCTTTACGTTGAATCGGATGAATGGTCACTTCATCTGCAGAGAACATATTCGTCGTTCATGTATTTTTTGAGAGTGAACGTAAACAGTGATCACCCCGCGTATCCCACTATAAATTATTTGTTCAGTTCTCAACTTTTCCGCAACCGGCCCACAGTGGCAAAGCCTTTCTCACTGCGTGTTAGAGACATAGCTGAAGAAACAAGGGTTCCACTGCTTGAATACCACCTTATGCCCCCTGTTATACGGCCGCCGCCCTGGCAGTGGCAACCTATACACTGTGATACATCTTTCGTAGCTGTTACAAAGCGCGCGCCTGTCGCGCATATCCGTATGCACTTCCTAGAATTACAGCACAAATATTCCTCTCCTGAATTTTTTACTGACGCATCGAAGTGTTATTCTGGCGTGTCCTACGCAGCCGTCGGCCCATCCTTTTCGGATTACGGTGTTCTGCATCCTAGCACAAGTATTTTCACAGCAGAGGCCTACGCGATATTGGCCGCCGTTAAACACATTAAAGAAAATAATATCCCAAAGGCAGTTATATACACAGATTCATTGAGCGTCGTAAACGCTTTGAAAACTGTCAAAAAATATCAAAACCCTATCATTGTATCTCTTTACTCAGCATTACTAACCACCTATGCGTCCAAGCAGCAAATCGTGGTATGCTGGGTGCCGGGGCACCGAGAGATAGAGGGAAACGTGTTGGCTGATCAGCTAGCCACATCCGTCCACGCGAACGCTTGCAACACTTTCACGACTGTCCCTGTAATGGACCTCAAGCCCTCAATAAGAAAAAAGTTAAGGGCTTTCTGCCAGCGCTTGTGGGACAAACAAATAGAAAATAAACTGCATGTTTTCAAGCCGTATCTTGGTAACTGGCCGCCGGTATCAAAGAATCGCCATACAGAAGTGACACTTTGCAAACTCAGGATAGGACACACATACAGCACACACACATACCTCTTGTCCGGTGGCGATCCACCCATGTGTGATAAATGTTGTGAGCCACTTACCGTGCTTCACATCCTGCTGCAATGTACTGAATTAGACGCAAATAGAAAAAAATTACCGACGATTACGTTACTTCCTAATGCGAAATTTGAGCGCAGCAAATAAGCTGTTTCACCTTTTCGATAGATTGAGGCAAAGAAATCGAGCAACACATGTATGCGCTATCACAGAATTTTTTTTTATTTTTCACACGTATTCCTTTAACAAAGACTCCACTAACAGTTCTTGACAGTCATGAAGGAAGCTTTGTGGTCGGAGAAATATACTGATATATGTTCGACTTGGTACACCAATGCTTGATTCTCAAAGACGAGATCTATACAAGTGCCTCGCGAGGTTGTCACAGCCGTGGGACGCGTTACGAGCGAGAGGAACGGGATGTTCTCCCGCATAAGTGTTAGGAAATTGCTGTTTGTCTTTATGTCAACATTAAAGTCCCCCACTACTAACATCGGTGTGGATCGATGGACGGTTAATGCGAGCTGCAGGAGGTGCACGACGTCTTTCGTGAGTGCGGTAGGGGCGAAGTAGGCAGCTACTACCAGCAAGCCGTTGGGCAACTTTGCGGCGCACAGTTCGCCAACTTCAAAGTTCGAGCCGGCGCTTTGACAACCGGAAACTCGCAGGAAGAGGTGGGAAGGGGGCGGCGTGTACACCCAGCGGCAAACGATGGGGGCAGAAGCGCGTGCAGCAAGCGGACAACACGATAAAGGGAGGAGGGAAGAGATAGCAGCGACTGACTGATGCCGCTGACGCCGATAGTGAGTCAACCCCAGCTGCGGAGTTGGTTTCAGGGACAACGCCGCCGATGCCGACACAAACAATACGATACCCTCGCTTCCGCAGCGCTAAGAACCAAGGGGGGGGGCACCCTTTCCTCCTCTTTCTGCATGGCGGCGACGGCGTTCTATGCAGTCACGTTATCTTCACTCTCTAGCGGCGTCAGCGGCATCCAGCGGTATCAGTCGGTCGCTGCTAGCGCTGGGGGGATGAAAGGGGGGCGGAGCTGGTTACGAGGCCGACGACGACGACGACGACGACGACGCGAAACCCAGGAACGGACGCCAAAGAGCTGCGCTCTAAAAAGCATTTTCCATTACCACACCGGCAACAAATTCCACTTCATCCTCTTATGATCATAGGCATAGAACCGCTCTTTAAATATGAATCCTTGTTAGAATTTTTAAAAGATGTGCAAAATTTTCATGTTATATCACCAGGAAGTCCGTAGCACGGCCTCTTACGTGAGGTCTCGGCTGCGGTAACTGCCATAAGAGAAAGCACCTGCCTCCCAGCCTTTGGGCTCAAAGGCCTCCCGGAGGCACAGGTGCTATTTCCATGTTCTTGCATTTTAGCACCATGTTCATTTATCATGCATACTATCTTCATAGACAACTACATGTATCACTATAATAATTTTATTCCATATATCATGTTACGCTTCTATGATACGGATTGATTTTAGGCCACTTTACAGCCATGCTACATCCCACCATCGCCAGTGGCGTAGCCAGAAATTTTGTTCGGGGGGGGCTACGCCACTGGCCCAATACATATATATATATATATATATATATATATATATATATATATATATATATATATATATATATATATATATATGTAGCTGCACGTTTTGCCCTGCAACCACTTCAGCAAATTTGAGGAGGTTTGTGGCATTTAAAAGAAAAAGTTTAATTCTAGTGACTACTGGCTTCGAATTTTTCATTAGGAGGTCAATTATTTATTAAAAATTGGCCAAAATTGAAAATTTTCGGCAAACGAAACTATCAAGTTTAAAACTCCGTGACTCAACAATGAAAAATGATATCACAATTCTGTGAATTGCATCTAATAGTACATATACAGCGGACAAAATCAATATGTTACACATGAATCTCAAAAAAATTTAGTATTGTGGAAATACGGCTTTTGCAGAACCCTTGTACACAACGTAACCAATTAACGTAAGATACAAATTGACACAGCAAACTTGTCCGCTTTGACTGTTATAATAGATGCCGTTTACAGAACCACAATATCTGTTCTTCATGCATAGCCATTAGTTTGTAAACGCCGTGCTCCTATTTTTTCAAACTTTCGAATTTTCCAAAATATTTTAAACAGAATTCAGGCCCTAAATCGAAGTTCTGTTTCCAACAGACACTAGGATTTAACTTTCTCTCTCAAATGCAAACAATTTCAATAAAAGCGATTAGCAGGATTATCCCAGAAAAGCGTTTCTGCGTTTTACAAGTATTTGAATAGGCCGCGTCGGATTGGGCCCGAGCTAAAGCTTCCTCTTAAACAATTTATCGAGGGATAAAATACATTAATAACTGCATTGTCATTGCCAAAGATGCTGCAAACGATTTCTTGAAAGCTACGCTCTGTAAATACAAGTAAAATATGTATTTTTTTCATAAAATATTATACTCGTATGTGCCAAAAATTGTGCCCAACATAACTGACGTCAATGCTTCCATGTTTTTTGTCTATTTATTAAGTAAAGAAAATATCACACGAACTTTAGAACTATATCAGTTCGAAACCAGGAAAGCAGTGCATGCCGCTGATATGAAAAATTAAAAGGCAATGAACTGAACAAGTTGAGGACAAATATCTTAATGAAACTTTGTCATTCAAGAACCGTGCTTACATTCTTGTATATATGCAATGGCCAGTGAAAAATCTCAATGACGCTGTCGTTTGCTCCATTGTATTACGCAGGAGTAGCTGTCCCTTGTCGTGTATCGTGAGTAATTGCACCGAAGTTATAGTCGCGACAGAGAGCACGTATAAAAAGCAGGAGTTCTGCAAGATATATGAGGGCAAGTCAAATGAATGAGCCAACAACGGGGTACTTTATTTAAAAGTAGTCTTCATGAGAATTTAGACATTTGTCCTATTGACTAACGAGTTGCGTGATTCCCGTCTTATAAAACTCCTTGGGTTGCTGCTTCAAAAAGTCTGTATCTGGTTCCCTTGAGCTGTTTTTTCGGTTGCCCCAAAATGTAGAAGTCGCAAGGTGACAGGTCTGAGCTGTATGGCGGATGTTGCAGCGTTTCCCACTTGATCTTTGCCAGTTTTGTATTAACCACATAAGCGACGTGGGGACAGGCATTGTCGTGGAGCAAGATGACCCCATTCGTCAATTTTCCACGTTGTTCGTTCTTGATTGCGACACGCTGCCGTTCTGGCGTTTCACAATATCGGAAACAATTGATAGCCTCTCAAGATTTAGCAAATTCTATCAATAATGGACCCTGTCGATCGAAAAAAAAAGTCAACAACACCTTTCCAGCGGAAATGGTGGCCTTTACGTTCTTTGGGCGTGGTAAATTCGAATGTTTCCGCTGTAAGCTTTGCCGTCGTGTTTCAGGATCGTAGTAGTGGCACCAAGGTTCGTCCCCGATCACAGTTGCAAACAAGATGTCGCCATGCTCATTGTGATACCCGATCAGATGAATCAAGGCAGCGCGAAACTTCTTCGTCTTCTCGCGATGGATAAAAATCTTGGGGATCCATTGCGCACCAAAGAGCCGATAGCCGAGAAGCTCATGAATCATGGCGTGAACCGAACCATGACTGATGTTCAGACGGTCTGCCAGTTCATCGATGCTTATCCTCCGTTCTTGTTTCAGCAGCTCATGAACCTTTGAAATTGTGTGGGGGGTGATTGCACGATGGTTTTGGCCCGGTCTTGGAATGTCTTTGCAATGTCCTTTGAACCGTTTGCTCCAACGATTCACAGTGGTCAATGAAATGCAGTGTTGAACGTACACGGCAGTCATATGGTGATTAATTTCTGTTTTGGAAACACCTTCAGCTGTCAAAAACTTCGCGACACCGAGTTGTTCAACTTTTGAAGTGTTCATTATGTGACGCAACCGTATTCAACCCAGTGTATGAGAGCATTAAAGAACATTTATCTTCACACCTGCGTGTCACTTTTGTAAATGAGACATGCCGTTCTCCTACGCGCATGCCTCGCAGATAATGAACCGAACCATTATTGCGTGGTTAGGGTAGGCTCACTTTTATTTGACTCGCCCTCGTACATTAGAAATGCAAAGATACAATGGGATATGCAAATGCGAAAATACTGCTTGATAAAGGACAAAAAAGTGTCACTGGAAACGAAGTTCACTGCATGTACACACAAAACCTCGCAACAAGATATTTAAGTATACGTATAAGTCTCCAATGAGTCTATGTATGTAAATGTATAAGTTAACTGTATATAATGCGTCTAACTGTGTAACTGTAATAATTGTATAATGCGTACATAATACTGTAATAAAGAAGTAACTGTATATAATGCGTCAAACAAGGCAAATAAACATGTTGCACAATCATAGATTCACAGAATCCTAGATTCCGCCCCCATTCCATCCACACCCCCCGATGTATTGCGCGCGACGGAAGGCGGCGCGCTTGCTCCCCGCTTTTCTCCTTTGCGCACACAAGACTGAGCCACCATCGTCGGCTCACCCATCCACCTCCCCTCCTACGCTTTCACTCGCACATACAGCATGCAGCGCGTGGTCAGGATGTTATCATCCTTGGACTTTATACGAAACATGAGGGCGATGGCAGGAATGCGCCTGGAGTGTCCATATAATTGCTTTCGCAATAATATAATAAACGTGTCCGGCAACTGAAGCGTCCCGTCGCCCATTACTTTCCGCAAAAGAAGTATCAAAATCGAACTTTCACCATGCGACAATTCGCTGCGCCGCAACAATGTATTTTTTTTCTGTGAGGCGGAGGCACCGAAAGGAAAAAGAAACGCATAGAAAAGTATCTTGGCCAGAATCTAATGCCTACTTCGGGCACCTAATGGGGCTACGGAAGGAATACCGAAGAAAACATGAGACGCTTGGTCCACTGAGAACCATACGCATACTGCTCAGTATCCTACAGCGGCGAAAGAAGACTTTCCAGAAAGGTTCCGCTCAAGGAATGCGGTGCAATCCTTCGAGTTCCCACAGTGATGGCGGCGAACGACCATTGTTTTTTTTTCTCGTCTGCTAGCCAGAAAACGTCCAAAACTCTGTCCGGTGAAAATCCACTCGGCCAGAGCAAACCGAACGCGCACCAAAGTGTACCGCACGGTGCTCGGGGCCATACGAGAAAAACGTATGCGCTCTGGTTGGCTATGGCAGCCCGCGGTTAGGGTAGTGAGAACAAAAAAAAAAAAAATCGAAGAGGCTCAATGTGTCCTCGCGAATAAAAGTCAAAGTAGAAAAAATAAATAAGAACGTGTTTACTTTGGCTGGCTTGAGTGTCTTGACATGGATGTTCTGGCGTAGGTTAAAAAAATGTTTATATTTTTTTATGTGACATGACGGCACAAATGAACCACCTGAACGCTTCGTCTCATTGGACCTCGCTGCCTGTTTGTCAACTCGTCTGCTAGTGTGTTGATTTGGCTTGTCTCGTTGTATGTTCCGATGTAAGACTTTAGAAAAGTCAATAGACATTTGGCGTCAAATGTTTATAACAACATTAAACCCACAATGTTCCGCAATTGAAAATCTAAAGCACAACTTTGGAAATGTCAATGCACCTTTCACATCAAGAGCTTATGAGATTTATACCCATAAAGTTTCGCAATTGATATCCATGCGCTCCACAGATTCCGTGGCCTCAGTGAGATGCCGCGGCGAGCCCGCTCACCATCAAAGCGCCCTCGAAGCTTTGTGCTCGGATGGGACTGCTTGGCGTTATGTGACTTCCGGTGTATGGGCGTTGCCACGAAATCCAGCCCGAGTTTGCAATCTTCGCGGTTAAATGCCTTTTCGAGCGTCAAAAAGACATGCTAGACAAAATCCAGAGTGATTTCCGGCGCCAGAGGTCACTTTGGTCGGCGGTGCATGGACAGCACGAAAAGATTTCGGGGGGGGCTGAAGCCCCATAAGCCCCCCCCCCCTAGCTACGCCCCTGACCATCGCCACTCACAAATCAGCGCTTAACCCAACATTATAAGTCATGGCGCTCTTTGGCCACACCTGGCCCTTGCGCCACTAAACAACACACATTCATTCATTCATTTGAAGGATGTCGTATTACATGTTATTAGCCCATACGTTCGTAGCGCCTCCTCTCTATACAGGATAGCGCTGTGATAGTTGTTTCGTATAGCACATGCCTCTCATCCCTTGGTTTCAGGGCTCTGGCGAGGCAGTAGCGCTCTTAAAAAATTTTAGCATTTCGCATATTTTGTACATTGCATCACTTTTCCCAATGCATTCTAGTGTTCATAGTACACGTCATTAATCATTGGCATAATTTTATTACGCGTAGAGTTTATGCCATGTGCAGCAACGTCTTTTAGGCCCCTTTACAGCCACGTCACACTAGCATCACAGATCCCATTAGACCACTACAAACTCATTAACACTAGATTGGCGCTCTTTCGCCATACCTGGCCCTTGCGCCATTAAACATCAAACATTCATTCATTCAGAGTGCTCCACTGCAAAATGCGTTCGCACTGCGGTAAACATCAGTGGTTCCTTCATTTCAACATCAACATCATTTCAGCGTTGTGCCGGACGGATGCCGACAGCTAATTCTAATTGCAGCGGCGGGAAATCTGAATGGAGATAGGGCCAGCATAGAAACATAGGTTGCAGAGAATTGGAGCACGGCGAAGCCAGGCGAACACTTAGCCAAACTAGGGCGATAAAGTAGGTCGTGGCCAACACAACCGTTAGGACTAAAAGTTTAATAGTTAGGGCTAAAAGTGTGTTTTTTTTTCTTTGTCCTTTCTTTTCTTTTTTCCCTGGTTCTTGGTTTGGTTATTGTACTAGCTCTCTTTATTCTTCTAGAGATTCCCAGTGGCATTAATTATAGTTAATTTTTTCATCAATTTTACACTGTTAAATAACAGTAGGACAAGAGAATTCATGGGACGGCCGGCTAGAAAGGCCAAGGAGGAAGGCGGGGACCTCGTCCAGTGTGAGAGGTGTGAACGATGGTGTTATTTGGATGAAACGACATTCAAAACCGTGGCGGAGGCGGAAGGGAACCGCTTTGTGTGCAAGCTGTGTAACGTGATTGAGAATTTGGAGCAGCAGCTAAAGAATGAAATGGCGAGGACAAAGCAGGAACTCGAGAAAGAAAAAAACGAAACGCGCAGAGTTTGAGGAAAAGGTCGTGAGGGAGTGGGCCTCAAGAATGGAGGCTGTGGAGCGGAAATGGAGTGACGAGCGAGAGAAAGGACAGCAATTGGAAAAACAATTCAAAGAGACGAGAGCGAGAGAGAAGCTGAGAGGGAGGCACAGCAGGAATTGAAGGAAAAGGAAGTGGGAGGATCACCCAGCGGAGCAGAATGGGGGCGGACACGTTAACGTGGGAACCGCGGGAGACACAAGTACAGAGGGATGAGACGACAGGAGGCAGAGAAGGCGAGAAGGCAGGGAAGACCCAGCCGACAGAGACAGGAGGGAGGCAAGATTTGCTTGAAGACAGAAAGGTCTGGGTCGTTGGAAGCTCCAACGTATCGCGAATGCAATCATCACTCCTCAGAACAGTGCAGTATGACAGACGGGTGAAGGTCGAATGCATGCCGGGGGCTCGATTCGAAGCTGTAGCGGAGAGAGCCAAAAACAAACTGAATGAAAACATAGAGGGAAAAGACATGGTAATTTTCCACACTGGGGTGAATGACGTCCTGCAGAATAGGGGGCGAATGCTGGGCAGACAAATTCAAGAGGGAGTGGCGAAATTAAGGGCGATCTCTGAGGCGGTGCACATTGCCCTGTGTATTGTCCCAGAGGTCAGGGGACAGGGCCCTTTCATTGAAGAACAGGTAGTGGCGGCCAATGTAACGATTAGAAAGTTGGGGCGAGCCCTCAGGTGTGATGTGGGGGAGGTGAACAGAATGATCGGGGGGAAAAACTTCCCCCATTTCGGCCCGGATGGCATTCAATACGCTACACCAGCGGGATGGCAGGTAGGAACGAGGGTGGGTCGTAGGGCTCAGGCTTTTTAGAGCGCAGCTCTTTGGCGTCCGTTCCTGGGTTTCGCGTCGTCGTCGGCGTTGTCGGCCTCGTAACCAGCTCCGCCCCCCTTCGCTGGAGTGGGAGACGAAGGACGCGAGCCGCGAATGGCGGAGACCAATGAGAGCGGCCCCTTCAGTGACGTGCGCGCGCGATGCTGGTGTCATGCGGACCCTCCTTACGGCTCGATGCGCACTCGTGTCTGGTCTCAGCCGATCCGCTCGTTTCGTACTATCGTCTGCTCGCGCCAAAGCTCTCGCCCGCGCCTGTTTGGTTCTGTTGGGTCGGTCTCGTTCGCGCTTGTTTTGGTTGTTATTTCGACAACAAACGGTTATAAATATCCCTCGAGGCCAGCGCACCTTCCACAACTTAATGCGGTGAGTGTAAGACTCGTACCAAGTCGAACATATATCAGTCTATTTCTCCGACCACAAAGCTTCCTTCATGACTGTCAAGAACTGTTAGTGGAGTCTTTGTTAAAGGAATACGTGTGAAAAATAAAAAAAAATTCTGTGATAGCGCATACATGTGTTGCTCGATTTCTTTGCCTCAATCTATCGAAAAGGTGAAACAGCTTATTTGCTGCGCTCAAATTTCGCATTAGGAAGTAACGTAATCGTCGGTAATTTTTTTACACAGTGGCAACACGCACTACCTATGGTGATAAGAATCAATAGAAGTTCTGGCAGCAACAATATCAAGACGACTGTCGAGTCAATGCAATCAGCATTCAAGCAATGTAACGACACGCCGTGTTGCCACCACCGAAATTCGTGATCTATGAAGCGTGTACTGCAGGCGAGCACCTCTCTCGCGCTGCCTACAAATACAGCGGAATCTCAGTCTACCTCTGGGGCGTGGTACCGGCGCGGCTATGGGTGCGTCGCTCATGCGAACGCTCTTCTTTGTGCAGGTCAGCCAGAATGCAGCGTGCCTTGCTCATTCTATTCTCATTCTGCCGGTACCTCCCTCAGTGCTTTTCGCCAACGTAAGAGCTCGTACTTGTCGCTATCGGCCTGCGTTTTGTAGGCGCTATCGGTTCAAGTTGCTACGCAGTTTCGCGTTTTATTAATTTTTTTTTGCAGGCACGAAGGGCAACCCTGCATGCCAAAACATAAAAGATAAAGGACAGGGGAGGGAGGGGCAGGACAGGAGCACGGAGGAGGAAGAGGAAGAAGAAGGCAGTAATTGTGGGGTTCATCAACATGCAGGGGAGAAGAAATCGCATTAAGTGGGATGAAATAGAAGAACAATTACAAACGGAAAATTTTCAGGTATATGGAGTTGCCGAAACCCCTTTAAGAGACGAGGAAGAGCCAGCATTCATTGCGGGATACACCTGGGTAGGGTGCAACAGAAGGAAAGAACGCAGAGGAGGAGGCCTTGGGGCACTAGTGAAGGGACAGGACTGGGGAAGGGTAAGGGAGAGCTGCAGTGAGCACATGTGGCTCAAGGGCACCGTAGGGAATGTTGAGACAATCCTGGGAGTTGTGTATCTTAAAACGGGGAATGAGTCGAAAGAGGAGAATGCAAAACATTTCAAATGTATGGCCAAGGACATCAGGGAGTTAGCTATGAAACGGGAGATAATCATCCTAGGGGACATGAATGTCCATTTGGAATACTTTGACGGGGCGACAGATGCAACAGGGCAGATGTTAGTAGATTTTTGTGAGGCTGATGATTTTGTGATAGTTATTACTGAAATTAAATGCGACGGGAAGATAACATGGGAAAGAAATAACACCCACTCGACAATCGACTACTGCCTAATGTCCCACAAGCTGTATGAACGGTTGGGATGTATGGAAATTGATGAGGAAGGTACAAAAAGCCTGGGGAGTGATCAGAAACGAATCAAAATCAGTTTTGGAAGGACAGTACCACTGGTAGAAACTAAAGAAAGGAAAGGTATGGGCAAATTGAAAGACAGGCAGCTACAAGAAGTGGCGAAAAACATTGAAAGCATGATATCCAAGCAACCGCAAAGGGCATGGACATACGACGAGTTAATAGGTATCTTTAAACGAGAGCTAGAGAAGGGACACAATAGGAAACTAGGAAGTAAGCAGGGAAAACATAAACCGAAAAGCTGGTGGGACCGAGAAGTTAAGGAGGCCATAGAGCAACGCAAAGATGCGTGCAGAAAACACAGAGCAGCGAAGAAAAGGGGAGCCACACCAGAAGAGGTGGAGACAAAATGGGAGGATTACCTTGCAATGAAAAGAGAAGCATTGGCATTAATTCAAGCCAAGATAGCAAAAGTTGTGGTACAGTGGTTGTTAGAGACAAGAACAAAAAAGACAGAAATGCCTCTAAGAAATTTTGGGAACACATAAGGCAACAGAGTAAGAAGACAGAGGTGGTTCAGCACTCACTGACCACACCAGAAGGAACAAAGGTAGAGGGAGAGGAAGTTCAGGAATATATTAGGTTAACAATAGAGGCAGCATTTGCAGAGCCAGTGGGTAGCCAAATGGAGAACAATGACAACAGCAGGACAGAATTAGAGGAAAAGAACAGAGGGATGACAAGTAAGGAATGGGACAGAATTGAAAACAAGGTCCCCATGGGAACAGCAACAGGACCTGATGGCATACCTATGAAATTGATAAGCATATTAGGCCAGAAAAGTAAATTAAAATTTCGACAACGTATTGAACAAATAGTAGTAGGGGGAGATGTTCCACAGGACTGGAAATCAAGCAGAATGATATTAGTTTACAATGGTAACGGAAGCTAGGACAACGTTAAATCCTACAGGCCAATAACTGTCACATGAGTCATATACAGAGTAGCAATGCAGATGGTGAAAATGAGAATGGAGGAATGGGCAGAACGTGAAGAGATCCTGGGAGAACTGCAGAATGTATTTAGAAGGAACAGAAGGCTAGATGATAATTTATTTGTTATAACACAGTGCATAGAGATAGCGGCAGCCAGGCAGACACCGCTATGGATAGCTTTTTTAGACATTAGGGGAGCCTATGATAATGTAAACCGAGAAAAGTTATGGAGCCAGTTGAGTGAATATGGTCTAGATAGAAAGGTGATTGGGTTCCTACAACAAGTTTATACAGATAATGAGGTAGAGATAACATGGGAGGAGGAAACTACAAATCCAGCTAAAATAAGAAGAGGTCTCAGGCAGGGCTGTCCATTGTCGCCCCTGCTTTTTATGATTTACATGAGCCAAATGGAAAAGAGACTAGAACAGAGCACAATAGGAACCGACATAAGCTATATGCTGGAAGGGCAGAAGGTAGCTCAAGTACTAGTCGGACTGATAATGATGTATGCAGATGATATTGTACTGCTTGCTCACACCCGAGTAGGGCTACAGGAATTAGTGAGCATATGTGGAGAGGAGGGAGAAACATTTAGACTGCAATTCAGTAGAGAGAAGTCTGGGATAATAGTATACAATGAAGAAAGGGAGAACCATTGGAAATACAAAGCACTAAGATTGATCATGTCAAAAAATACAAGTATTTGGGCATATGGCTAAACGAGGGCGAAAAGTACTTGGAAGAACATGAAAACATTATGATTCAAAAAGTGAAAAGAAACTCAGCTGTAATGAAACACAAGGCACTATGGAACTATAATAGGTACGAGGTGGTTAGGGGCGTATGGAAAGGGGTTATGGTACCTGGCCTCACATTCGGAAATTCAGTACTGTGCATGAAATCGGAAGTTCAGGCATGCATGGAAACGAGACAGAGAAGTGTAGGCAGGTTGGCCTTAGGAGCGCACGGGAACACCCCAAATGAGGGAGTGCAGGGGGACATGGGATGGACGTCATTCGAAGGTAGAGAGGCAGTAAGTAAGCTAAAATATGAACAGAGACTCCCAGCATTGGAGGAAAAAAGGTGGGCAGGAAGGGGTACAAATATCTATACATGAAAAGTTTGACCACAAAGTGGACACTCAGAACGAGGAAGCTGAGGAATAGATACCTACAGCCGAGGGAGGGGGTCCAACGTGGTTCTAGTGTGGGGAAGGAGGTGACGGAGACGGAAAGAAAAATGTGGGAAGAAAAGATGCTCGGAAAGCCAGCGCCATCTATGTATAGGTCAAAAAACAGGAGGTTAAGAGAGAGCTCTTATTTGATAACTCGCGGGGCAGCTCACTATTATTCGAAGCTAGGACGGGGGTTTTGAGAACGAAAACATACAGGGCTAAATTTGAAGACGTGGACCTTTTGTGCACAGCTTGCGGAGCCGAAATGGAGACCACAGAGCATATAGTGCTGAGATGCACAGACCTTCGCCCGACTCTGGCAGAGGAAACAGTGGCAGATATGGAAGGGGCATTAGGTTTTCCCGGGGAACGGGGGCAAATGGACGAGGAAAGAGGGGCAGTAACGAAGGGGAGGCTAGAGGATTGGTGGAGGAAGTCAATGGAGAGATAATACCATAAATCGGGGAGATAATGTTTTTTTACTTTTTTAGATAGTTATTTTGGGGGGAGGAGGGGAGTGAAAACTAGTTTAAGGAGAAGGGGATATAAAGAAAGGAAAAATAAAATAGGAGGGGGAGCTAAAGGCTAGGTGGTACCAGCCGTCACCTGTTAGCAATTATGTCTGAACAACCAATAACGGCAGAAAAGCCTTTGGTTACAAGAACTATTATCGATAATGCACAGGTTGACACAAAAATCAAAAATACTAACTGGAGTGCACTCTTACCGCTTGATCACTTAACCATGTACAGTAGTCTTATTGAAACATTCAATAGGATTTACGAAGGTTCCACTAAAATAGTAAAGGTGAAGAAGAGAAAGCCTGACAGTAAATGGATCACGCCAGATATCATAGAATTGTGCTACCTTAAGGACAAAGCATGGCAGAAAAGCAAGAAAGAACCGCACGATGTTACGAAAAGAGCAGAATACTGTTCACTAAGAAATCTGGTGACAGCAAAATTACGACTTGCGAAACGAAGATACCTGTCACGAGAATTCTCGTTAAATAAAAACGATGTAAAGAAAACGTGGGCATTGGTAAACGACCTGATGGGCCGATCGAAACACGCATGCGTTGAAGAAGTGATAAAAAAGAACTTCCCCACAGTAGACACGAAAGTAATGTGTGATAAGTTCAATGACACGTTCTTGCATGCGGCGGAAAAACTAAGAGCAACAAGTCGCGATGGGCACACCGAATACAAACCTAAACGCACATGCGCAAACACAGCTTTTCTGCCAGAAATATCTGAATTCGAATTATGGAATATCATCAAGGGTTTGAAGGAATGGAAGCCACCGGGTTTTGATAAGATTCGTAATCGAGACCTCCGTAGTAATTTTAAGGAACTAAAGGACGTATTATTAAAAATACTAAACGGAATATTTCAAACTGGAGATATACCGAAAGGAATGAAAATCTCCGTTGTTAGGCCAATATACAAAAACGGAAAAAAGAATGACTGCGGAAATTACAGACCGGTTTCTATCCTTTCAGCGCTTGCCCACATAATGGAAAAGCATGTAGCATCCGTGCTGCTGTCGTTCTGTGATCGATTTTCACTGAACAATAATGCGCAATTTGGCTTCACACAGAATAAAAATACAACTTCCTTGCTAGATGAGCTATCCGATTACATCAACAGTTCGATAGAAAATAACAGAGTGGTCCTGGCTTTATTTTTAGATCTAACAAAAGCTTTCGATACCATAGACCATAACATTATGATAAAAAAGTTGCAATACCTGGGTTTTCGGGGACACTTCATTAAGTTTTTTTCAAGTTATTTTGCTGACAGATTTCAGTGTGTTAGGTTGGGAGATACATATAGCAGTTTGGAGTCACTAAACTATGGAGTACCTCAGGGTAGTACGTTAGGACCCCTGCTTTTTAACATTTATGTTACAGACCTCAGCCTTCTACCATTACATTCTAAAATGTTTCAGTATGCAGACGACACTGCGATTACTATAGATGTTGCCAACATTGATACAGGGTTCCAACAACTACAAAGTGATATTGTTAAATTATGTGATTGGTTTCAGGAAAATTATATTTACATAAATAAAGGAAAAACAAAGCTTATTTGTTTTAAGAATCCCCACAAAGCTATCACAATTAATAGAAGGATTTTTTTTTGCATTCATCAGACTGTAATTCATGCCGTTGCCTACCTTTGCCACTCGAATCAACTGTAAAGTATTTAGGTGTGCATTTCGATCAATGTCTTAATTGGAATAGTCACGTTAAACAAGTATGTAAAAAGCTAAGATCAATTGCTGCCATGATGTATCACCTTCGAGGCAGAGCTCCATTTAAGGTAAAGCTTACTGTATTTAAGGCGCTAGCTGAGTCTTTACTTATGTATGGCATTACATTATACGGCACTTGCTCTGAAAACAAAAAACAAGAAATTAATCGCGTAATTCGCAAGATAGTCAAGAGCATAACCTACGGTACAGCGTTAGATAGCGCAGATACAAGGGAAAAATACCAAGCCCTGGGTATACTACCAGTGACAGAACTATTTAATTATGTAGTTTTGAAGAATCACTACTTCAGCAAAGAATTCAAGGTTGCCGTAAAAAAGAACGTGACATTGCGACAAACTGAGAGGTACGTGAAACCACGAGTCTACACTCACTATGGGAAAAGAACCCGGAACTACTATGTCCCTTCAGTATTTAATCAATTGAGTGATGAATTATGTACACTAAACACGAAACGAAAAATGAATAAAGCGATCAGAAAATGGTGTGCAAGCTCAACAAACATTTAGTAGGTAAAGCCAGTTGACTCATGCGGAATTGTTTACCGGCTTTGTTTTCAACTTTTGTTTATGTTCTTGCTTCGATACCTGTGTATAATTGTGAATTCATCAGTTTGAAGAATTGAGTTGTAGTCCTGTAAGTGACTGGTGTACTTATGTATCGCTTTGATGTTTTGACTTTGTTTTGACTTTGATGTTGTTGTTGACAACATTGTGTAATGAAACGAAAAAACAGGAACTCAAAATGCTTGTTATTTTTTTTCTTTTTTTGTTTACTGCATTGGACGGTGTTCAGTGTATATATGCTAGAGAATATATTAATTCTGGTAATATGAATTTATTATGTTGTTTCACCAACTGCCTGGTCATTTTACAAGCACTGCGTGCTTAGATTGACCTGCAATTTCACCCTGTATAAAGAAATTTGGATAAATAAATGAAAAATGAAAAAAAAACCTGTTACAAAGGATGTAGCCGCCATCCATCCATCCATCCATCCATCCATCCATCCATCCATCCATCCATCCATCCATCCATTTCGTGAATGTAGTTGCACGTGTTCGCAGTTCTGCGTTTCCTTTTTTTTTCGTGCAGCGTGTGTCACGAAACTCAACGCTGTTTCAGAGTTAGCACCGGAACGGTAACGTCATCGGTAACGACGAGGAAGTACGTCGGTGCCGGGAGGTGTGTGTCCAGTGTACAGGCTGTGAATCAGCAGGCTGGGCATTGTTGCGTACTGCGGTGCCGCGGGAACTATGATGGTGGTGAGCGTGTGCGTGTCTTCACCTTCCCTTCGGACCCAGCAAGAAGAGCTCAATGGATTAAAGCTATCCACCGTGCGGACTTCACTCCAGGAAAGCGGTCGGTGGTAACGAAACATTCCTTTGACTGCCGTTGTTACGCCTCCCTCAGTGGCATTACAAACGCTGCGGGCAGCATGTTGCGAGATGATTCCGTAGTGCTGCTTCTTTCGGACCGAGTAAATTTGTGTTGCTGACATTCAGTTCACACGAAATTTATAGAAATTTCTCGCACTGTCATTCACCTGTATGATCTTTAAACTTCAGGTTCTAAATCTTTTACTGTCTGTTTTTTCTTATCCCAGGTCTGCGAGCGCCACTTTAAACCGTCCGACACGGTAAATAGAACAAGTTACACGGATACAAACACCGGCAAAGTAATTGAAGTGACGCTGAAGCTCGTACGGTTACGACCTGATGCTGTTGCATGCATACTTCCCGACTGCCGGGCATATCTTTCTGCCCCAAATGCAAGCACGTCTCGAGAGGCCCCAGATGAAAAGAGGACGCGCCGAGAGGCAGCCGCGTTACAAGATGCCATCAACTTGTCTATTGAAACACACCAGGCGGAAGAGGCCAGAAACAAAATCGACAACTTTCAGGTGCTCTTGAAATGCATACCATGTATCAAGGTCTCCAAATTCTGGACGGTTGTTTCCCAGCATGACTTTATTCTCTTCCTCAATCTGGCTGTCGATGGTGCCCCAGCAATCAAAAAGTCCGTTAAAGTCACCGGGGACCTCTCTCTAAAGCTGTATTTTCATGATGCCGAGGTCACCAAACTTGATGGCGTGGCGATCATTCCAAAAACTGTGAATGATATTCGGTGCTTGACAGGTCTATTGGATGCTGTTGAAAGCTGTGATAAGATTCCTGCCTTCCGCGAACCTGAATACAAGACAGGTGGCATATAGAAGATCGTGCTATCTCTTCTTGAAAACGTAACAAATCAAGAATTGCAAGACGAAGAGCGGCATGATGCTGTGACATTTTTAAAGGAACAAGTATTTCTCCTTTTTTTTTTTTTTTTTCGAGGATCCCTATATTGTTTATTGTTTGTTTCACGGATTCTCTCCGTGTAGGGGGCAGAGGTAAAGGCAAAATGCCTGACAGAGCCTCTGCGCCCCTACAGTTCAAGGCAGCATGACATATCATTCACATACATATTTGTCGAACATATCATTTACAGCACACAGCAACGAAAAATTCAATTATTCAGAACACATGTCTCGAAAGCATTACTTTTGATTCAACGGGATAGATTTCGAAAAACCAGAAGATACATACGCAATAAGTATTACATAACAATAAAATTGGCTTACACCAGAAGTCAACAAAGAAAATAAAACCATAGAATCACTTGCTCGAAAATAAATAGCACATACAGTAAGTAGATCAGTACATAGAAACATTTCAGAAAAAAAAAAACGAAGGTTTAGACTGATACACAATGTAAATGCCGAAACAATGGCAAACATGAGTTACAAGCGCTGAGAAAAATCTGTAACATAACTGAGGTTACATGTGTTATCAGGGATGAGCACAAGTTACTCAAAATGAAAATGCAATGTCACTGCCCACTAATAGGTTTTTACAGTCATTTTTGAACCTGTGGAAGGATTGTGTGTATTGTACATTAAAGTGATTACTGTTTAATATATTAATCGTTTGATAATTCAATGTTTGCTTTCCGTAATTAGTTCTTGTGGCGGGCTTTACATAGTGTGGTTTACGTATTGGGTATGAGGTGCAACTGTCGACAGGTATTGTGTGCAGCCTATTTTTATATATCCACTGCAGTAGTTTGAAATAATAAACTTGATCTGCTTTAAGCATGCTATATTTAATGAAGAGCGGTTTTGTTCGGAGTCCTCGTTTGTCACCCACATAGTTTTCACACATTCTCAATATTTTCTTTTGTACAAGGATTAGTTTGTTGTAGTTTGTTGTTGTTGTTGTTGTTTAAGCAAGTCACCCCGCTACTCTTCAGAGCTGTTAGTATTTTCCAGCCTTCTATTTATCATCTCTCCTCATGCCTATAGGTACTTGCGTAACTATGGAGCCATAAAATTCAAACAGTGCTAAACGACAGGACCAGAATGAGGAGAAGACAAACGCGCCGCGTTTGTCTCCTCCTCATTCTGGTCCTGTCGTTTAGGGCTGTTTGAATTTTATTGTTACCATGCAACACCAACTCGCCCAATCCGCTGCCCTTCTGCAGTAACTACGGAGGTCTAACATTGCCGCATGAGTCCACGATCAGGCGTGAATGCAATGCAAATGTTGTAAACCCAGCAGCTGAACAGCAGGATGCTTCTTTCCTGCTTTATGTGAAGCAACTTGCGAATGCAATGAAGGGTCATGAGAAGTCAGTGGTTCTTAAGATGGATGACATTCATCTACAGGCGCATTTTGATTATAAGGGTGGCGCCATTGTCGGCACTGCCAGTAACACTTCAAATGCTGCAAAGCAGCTCATGTCTTTATGATCCAAAGCCTCCTGTCATCACAAAAAAGTGTTGTTCACATTTTGCCAGTAGAACAAATCAATGCCCAACAGCTGAACACTGTGCTCCGCAGCATCATAAATGAGCTTGAAAAAATTGGCCTTCGCTTCATTGCAGTCATCACAGATAACAATTCTATCAATCGCAAAACAATGTCTCTCTTTGGATTGTCATCAGAAGTCAGCAGCTCCTATCCTCACCCATCATATCCCACTCGTCCTCTTTTTTTCGTTATTGACCCTGTTCACTTGTTGAAATGTATTCAGAACAATTGGATCAACCAAAAGAACCATGGAACCTGCATGTTTTTTCCTTCACGTATGAATTTGAACTCCAAACCCAAAATTATCACTGCTTCGTTCAAGACCCTCCGTGATCTCCATCTAAAAAAAGACCACCTTATCAAGGCTGCTCCAACACTGTCAGTAAAGGCCCTCAATACATCTAATATGGGAAGGCAAAATGTGAAGCTTGCACTGAAAGTGTTCAACCTATCAACCATAGCTGCTCTAGAAACATGCGGTCAACGCTATGCACTGCAGCATGCAGCTGGAACAGCGCAATTTTTAAAGGTTGTCGAAACCTGCTGAGGATTGTTAATATGAACTCGCCCTGCAAAGGACGCCTGCTTCGTGATGACCTGCAGACTCCCATTGCAGAAAAGCTGTGTGTCCACAAGTTGAATTCCTTCTGGGACTGTGCTTTCCAGAAACTTTGCCAGCTCAGACACAAGTTAAAACATTCTTCCGTTGAAGCTCGTCGAATTGCTTATACGTCCCTTCTCCGTATTCAACTGGAATATGCAACTCTATACGATAGAGGATCCTGATACGTTGATGCCATAGATATGATTTAGCGTGAAGCGGTAAGGCGAAAGCGTAAAGCGAAATATCGCTTAACTAACTCCCCAAGCCAGCTAATGATTGATCATAATATTGAGATGTCGCCATTAAGAAGGAAAATCCACACACTTTAATTTCTTTTTCACTTAATGAGGGCAAATTGCCTCTTTCTCCCTAGCCTAACATGGAGCCACTTACGGCCCGCAGAACAAAACATCATCACTGTGCGTCGCTAACACCTTGCAATGCCAGAACTAGCGTTTTCGGATATTCTTTCTTTACTCACACAATGATAGAGGGGGGCAGTCTGCCCATTGAACAACTGACCAGCATTGATTCTACTGAACATATAGCTAACTAAATCGGCTGTGTTCTTCATGTTTAATTAAGCTGTTGTTGAACCTACTCCCTAATGAACCTGTCATTGTTATCATTGCTGTTTTTCTAGTTTATTAGTGACGTCTACTCTTCCACTACTGAAGCTGTGCTGCATAAAATGATTTTGTTGTATTGTTTCTCTAATGTAACATTTTCTTTTTCTTTTCTAACGTGCTTGTCGCAATATATTTGTAACGTACTGCGATTCTACACGTTCTACTTTATTGCATATGTGCTTTACCCCTCGTACTTGGGCCTTCCGAGGCCTGCAGTACTTCATAAATAAATAAATAAATAAATAAATAAATAAATAAATAAATAAATAAATAAATGGGGCCAATATCGTGAGACCAGACCAACGTATCCTAGTAATCATGACTGTTTTGATGGACGCCACTGATTTTTTCACGGAATCTTGAAATTAAAGGTACGGACTCGGGAACGTTGGTAGTTCATGTTTTAAGTAAGAACAGCGCGATAGACAGGGACAAACGAAGAAACATACGCAGAGAGCTGTGTGTCTCTTTTTGTTTGTCCCTGTCTCTCGTGCTGTTCAAGTTTTTAAGCCTGGAATGGTAGAATTCAGTCAAAGACGTTATTAATGATAACCCCGCAGGGGCGTTTGCGTGAGCAGGCGTTTGGTGTGTTCCGACACCACGTATCCGAGCACATGGGGGTTGGACTCTCCCGCGTGTAGCCGTGCGCGGCTTGGCCGTGTCTGGGGAAAGGGGGATCTTGGGGGTTGAGCCGATGCTGGGTGTTTGGACCGTTAAGGCCCCCCGGTGGAGGCAACACACCTCTTCGGCCTCGGCTACACATAGAGGGCACCTCCAGACTGACCCACCTGGAGGGCATCGGCAGTCGCCTTTTCCTGTCTCTCCCTCCTCGAATCTTCGTCTTGATCTCTCACTTTTTGACCTTTCCTGTCTTCTCTCTTCAATTTACTTCCTTTCTCCACGGCGGCAAGGGTTAACCTTGTGTGAGTAGACAAACTAGGTTAAATCATATTTGGTCATAGTGGTCGCGTACAGCTGGTGTTTGTAGGCCCTGTTTTTTACAGGCCCTGCAGCGTCCCCCTGTTGGGCTCCATGGTGGGTGGCTGGCGCTACTGCCGAAAAATACACTCTCACTTATGGCTAGTTTCTTCCCTACACTACCTGATCGCTCCCTGTAGAGGGGGCCGAAGAAATCTTTGAATTTATTGGACGCCAAAAAGAAACTTTCCCGCGATTTCATGTCATCCATTCTGAAAAACAAAAACAAGCACGAACAATTTCAGCTTTTGTTGTTTCGAAATCTCTTATTCAGGCACTTGGACCAGGCTATAAAGTATCAAAGATGGCTAGCGGTGATCTCCTTTTCGAACTCCGCGACAAAAAAGCAACACGAGAAACTCCCTAACGTTGTATCATTTGGAGATGTCCGCACCGCACGATGAACTCCACCTGTGGTGTAGTTTCAGATGATGATCTGATGAAGCTTACGGACGTTGAACTGTTAGAAGGCTGGAGCGGTCAAAACGTAATCAATGTTAAGAGAATTCTGCTAAGCCGCGATGGCAAAGAGATTAAAACAAAACACCTTATTCTTACCTTTGGTTCAAGTGTGTGCCCTGAGAGTATTGAGACACGATATCTGAAGATCCGGGTCAGACCATATGTCCCAAACCCACTGAGATGTTTTAAATGCCAGCGATTTGGCCACAGCTCACCGAACGGCCGAGGCCGCCAAACCTGTGCGAAATGCAGTGCTCATGAGCACTCCGCTGAATCGTGTGAAACCACTCTCCACTGTGTGAACTGTGATGGGGAGCACGCCGCGTACTCGCGGTCGTGCCCATCTTGGAAAAAAGAGAAAGAGATTGTAACGATCAATGTAAAAGATAATGTATCATTCAAGGAGGCACGTAGGCGGGTTTCATACCTGCCCAAGAAAAGTTTTGCCGATGTGACGCGTCAGGGGGCAGCGACACAACGGCCTCCGGTGGCTGTCCGACCCACAAGAAGTGAGTCGGCAGTTACGCCATGTGCCCCCGCGACGGTTGGAGCTAGCGCTGCTCCGTCAACCCAGCCGAAGGGATCATCGACCCCGAAGGTGGGCGCAGCCCAGGCTACCCCAACCTCCCCGGCCCCTTCCAGCGCTGGCAACAGCCGGTGCAGCCAACAACCTCAGGGAGCCCCATCTACCTCCGGGCTGGTGCGCACAGGGGTCTTGCCCTCCAAGGCGGGACTCTCTCTGATAACTTCTCGCTCGCAAGAGCACGCGTCCGACGCCTCACAAGAGACAATGGACACTGCACCTATCCTCAAGGCGCACCAAACGCCTAAGGAGCGCCAAGGCTCGCTCGAACGCTTCAGAAAGGGCAAAACCCCCGTTACAGGGCCTCGAAAGAGCTCTGTAATCTAAGGCATCACTTCCGTTTCCGTACACACAGCACCAATTTACTTTCAATGTCGATAAATGAATTATTCAATGGTAAGTCAGAGGTATCCTCAGAAACCTTGATAACGTGCAAGAACTTATCCACAAACATAATCCAAAAGTGCTGTGTTTACAGGAAACACACTTAAAACCTAAACGCACAAACTTTCTCCTACAGCATGCTACGTTTCGCAAAGATCGGGATGATGCTGTCGCATCATCGGGCGGCGTTGCCATTGTTATTCATAAAAGTATAGCGTGTCAATTTTTGCAGCTACAAACGTCTCTCGAAGCAGTGGCGGTTCGCGTTGTTCTGCTAAACAAACTTATCACTATTTGCTCGCGTTATATACCCCCACATTACAAATTAAGCAAACATGAATTTCAGTCCTTTATAGAGGAATTGCCAGAACCTTATGTTGTTCTTGGCGATTTCAGTGCACACAACTACCTGTGGGGCGACTCTCGTATAGACGCGCGAGGACGTCTTGTTGAACAGTTCCTTTTTTCTTCAGGTGCGTGTTGCTGAATAAGAAGAAACCCACTTATTACTGCCTTGCAAACAATACCTTTTCTTCAATTGATCTGAGCATAGTTTCCCCGTCTATACTGCCCGAACTCGAATGGGAAGTTACGAATAATACCTACGGAAGCGACCACTTCCCCATACTATTAAGAACACTTAAAGAAAATGAATATCCACCACAGGCTCCTAGGTGGAAGATTGACACAGCAGACTGGGAGGAATTCCGAAACTTAACTAGTATATCATGGGATGACATGTCTTCTTTAGAAATCGATGCTGCTGTGGAGTACTTCACAGCCTTCATAATAGATGCCGCATGTAAATGCATACGTGAAGTAAGTGGCTCGGCATGCAAACGGCATGTCCCGTGGTGGAACGATGAATGCAGAATCGCACGTAGGAATCAGAACAAAGCGTAGGTGTTGCTACGCGCTTCGCCCACTGCTGAAAATCTTGTCAACTTTAAAAAAGTATAGTCCCAAGGCAGGAGAACCCGCCGACAGGCTAGAAGAGAAAGTTGGGATAAATTTTTATCGAGTATAAACTCTTATACAGATGAGGCCAAAGTATGGAACAAGTTAAATAGAATTATAGGGCGACAAACATATTCACTCCCTCTGGTAAATACTCAGGGCGATACACTGCAAGATCAGGCAGACTCACCTGGGGAGCACTTTCAGAGCGTATCAAGTTGAAATCATTATTCCAATCCTTCCTGAAATATAAACAAATAGAAGAACGTAAGCCATCGACAAGAAAATGTCGAGAGAATGAGCCTTACAACCATCTATTTAGTATTGCCGAATTGAGAGCTGCCCTGAGCGCATGCAAGAGCTCCGCACCAGGATCTGATAGAGTCATGTATGAAATGCTCAAAAACTTACACAATGATACGCAAGTTACACTACTTACACTTTTAAACACTATCTGGGATGCAGGGTACCTTCCAACTGCATGGAAAGAAGCCATTGTGGTCCCTGTGTTGAAACAAGGCAAAGACCTTTCCTCAGGGGCAAGTTGCCGCCTGATAGCCCTCAGAAGTTGCATTTGTAAAGTATTTGAAAAAAAAAGATAAACCGGCGACTCATCCATTACCTTAGACTGAGCAATATGCTTGATCACTATCAGTGCGGCTTCTGAGAAGGGCGCTCCACAACCGACCATCTTGTACGTATTGAAGAAAATATCCGTGAGTCATTTGTACACAAATAGTTTTTTTATCGATATTCCTCGATATGGAGAAGGCGTACGATACAACATGGCGCTACGGAAGCTTGAGAGATTTGTCAGAAATGGGCATTCATGGTAATATGCAAAACGTAATAAAAAGCTACTTGTCCAATCTTACCATCCGGGTAAAAGTCGGCAATGTGCTGTCACGTCCTTTTACACAAGAAACTGGTGTACCCCAGGGAGGCGTGCTCTGTTGCACACTCGTTATTGTTAAGGTGACAACACTTCGTGCTTCCTTACCACTGGCCATATTGTATTCCGTTTATGTGGACGACATTCAAATAGATTTGTAGGTTTCAAATCCTCTAACCTCGCAGTGTGCGAGCGACAGGTACGGCATGGTTTGAACAAGGTGTCAAAGTGGGCAGAGAAAAATGGATTTGAAATCAATCCTCACAAGAGTTCTTGCGTTCTGTCTAGAAGAAAGAGAGGCCTGGTTCCGAATCCTTGCTGAGAACTGTGTGGACAAAGCACAAAGCACAAATTTCTAGGTGTTATACTTGACGATAGACTCATTTTCGTCCCACAGATTAAACATCTTAAAGAAATATGTCTGAAAACAATGTGCCTAATGAAACTTCTATCCCAAACTACGTGGGGTAGTGACAGGAAGTGCTTAATGAATCTCTATAATAGCCGGAGTCGGTCACGATTAGAATATGGCGCCTTGGTATATAACCCTGCCGCCCCGAGCGCACTAAAGATGCTAGATCCTGTTCACCATCTAGGTATCCGCTTAGCCACGGGCGCTTTCAGAACAATCCCGATTAAAAGCTTATATGCCAAATCGAATGAGTGGTCACTCCACCTACAGAGATCATACATCAGGTTTACATATTTCCTTAAAGTGCGCTCTAGTCTTGAACATCCATGTTTTGGTTTAATCCCGTTAATTTGTTTAATTGTTTAATTAAACAATGTTTTAATTTAATGTTTAATTTAAATGTTTAATTTAAAAATGTTTTAATTTGAAAATGTTTTAATTTGAAAATGTTTTAAAAATGTTTAATTTAATCCCGTTACCAATATGACGTGCGCTACACTTTTCAGCAATCGCCCCTCTATAATACAGCCTTTCTCGCTGTGTGTGAAGGAGCTTAGCGATGAAATGCATGTCCCGCTCCTCGAGCATCGTTTAATGCACCCAACCAAGCTCTTACCTCCTTGGGAGTGGCAGGTGATAGAATGTGACATATCCTTTATAAAAGTTACAAAGCACGCTTCAGAGGCCAAAATCAGAATGCATTTCCTAGAACTTCAGTACAAGCACTCCTGCGCAGAGTTCTACACAGACGCTTCGAAGTCAAATGCCGGGGTATCCTATGCAGCCGTCGGCCCATCTTTCTCGGAATCCGATGTACTGCATCCGAAAACAAGCATGACCCGCCGTGGTTGCTCAGTGGCTATGGTGTTGGGCTGCTGAGCACGAGGTCGCGGGATCGAATCCCGGCCACGGCGGCCGCATTTCGATGGGGGCGAAATGCGAAAACACCCGTGTGCTTAGATTTAGGTGCACGTTAAAGAACCCCAGGTGGTCAAAATTTCCGGAGTCCTCCACTACGGCGTGCCTCATAATCAGAAAGTGGTTTTGGCACGTAAAACCCCAAATATTATTATTATTAAAACAAGCATATTTACGGCCGAGGTCTACGCATTACTCTCTGCTGTGAAGCATATAAGAAAATCAAAACTTCCAAAAGCAGCGACCTATACAGACTCTCTAAGCATCGTGAAGGCCTTAATGTCACTCAGCAAACGTAAAAATCCCGTATTTAATGAACTCTACTCGGTCTTGTGCAAAGCGTACTTATCTAACCAGAATATCATATGCTGGGTACCTGACCATAGGGGAATCGAAGGTAACGTTCTGGCGGACGAGATGGCCACGTCAATCGCATCGCAAGCTGTTAACCCTACTGCTGATGTGCCTGTCACAGACCTGAGACCTTTCTTACATAGTAGACTGCGAAACCATTGGCAGTGCACGTGGGACGCGCAAACAAATAACGAACTGCACGTTATAAAGCCACAGTTAGGTTTTTGGCCCTCTCCAACAAGACCTCGGCGAACAGATGTCCTATTCTGTCGCCTCAGAATAGGACACACATTTGACACCCATAATTATCTGCTTACTGGAAGTGAATCTCCATTGTGTGGTACATGCGGGGAGAGGCTGACCGTCCTCTCTCCTTTTCTCTCCGATTCTCTCAGAATCAAACATTTTCCGCTTGCACACCATTATTACATCCCTCTACACCCGGCTATGTTTCTTGGTAAGGAACCGCTTTTTAACACCGAGGCAGTCCTCAACTTCTTAAATGGTGTTGCCCTACAAGTTATAAGCCCACTAACTTCGTAGAGCATGCTCGTTCCAGAGGATGGCGCTGTGATAATTGTTTTGCGTAGCATATGCCTCTAGGCCCTTATGTTTCAAGGACACTAAGGAGGCAGTAGTGCTCTAGCCAATCTTATAACCTGATATATTTTACACATGGTATCATTCTTCTAAAATGGATTTTGATGGTCATAGTACACGTCATACGTCATCGTCATATTCTTATACATAATTTACGCACTTCAAGGTGACCATTTTTAAGGCCTCTTTACAGCCACATCACACCAACTTCATAGATATAATAATTACACTGCAAACTCATTACCACCGATATGACGCTCTGTCGTCATACTTGGCCCTTGCGCCATTAAACATCAAACATTCATTCATTCATTTATTAATGATAAAATTGAATATCAGCATACGGAAAACTTCCGGTACCCAATTGCTGTGACGTGCCATTGGCTCTTCATCCTTCTTTAGCGTCCTGAAAAGTATTTCTAAAGAGAGAGAGAAAGAAGTTTAATGACACGAAATGCCGAACGCTTCCAAAACCTAGGCGGTAATCTGACTCTTCGGGTAAACCTTTCCTTTGGGGCTACCATACTGGGTTACAGCCACTAAAACGTTTGTGAAACCCTCTGCTACTTTCTGAGCGAGAAAAAAAAAAGAATTGCAAGCTAAAACTGCTACTCTTACTTCTTATGCTCGCCTAATGTGGTCCGCAATATTTAGAAATTTAAACCTTCATATCTGTAACAATAGATGTTTATTTCACGTTAACACGGCACTTATTCAATTTCACCTTATTCCCCTGAACAATTACAACAGTCTTTCACCGCCCAATTCATGGTCGATCGCCCTGAGTGGGTTGGACCATTTCACTGGGAATAAAAGCAAGAGCAGATTTGTGGGCCGCGTGAACCTTTAGCCGAAGAGGAAGATCAGGCAGGAGTGCGCGAGAAATGGCGGCCGAGGTGTCGACGTCGAGTGACGCGCTCGATATCCGCCTCGAGCTGACCTGGTCGGGCGTTCGCGACCGACGCAGCCACTCGGCCTCGTGGCTGGACACGTTCGCTGTCTACTCGGTGAGCGACGGCCCGGATCGAGCTGTCTTCCGCGAGCTGGACCGTTCCAAACCAGGCAAGGACTGCGCGGCCGTCTTCTCCACCTCGTACTGCTTCGGCGAGACGCACCTGCTGCTCTTCGAGCTGTTCAGCGTGAACCGCATATCCAAAGCGACCGAGCCCATAGGTCGCGCTGTGTGCGGCGCTATTGACATGCTCGTCTACCTGGACACGCCCTACACGCGGACTCTGGTGGACAGGAAAGGAGCCAAGGTGCCCGGCAGCATCACGGTGGTTCCCCGCGCCACCAGTCACCCGGGCGGTTTTGTGGCGCTCGAGTTCTCGGCCCGTTCGCTTCCGGTCAAGAAGCTGTTCCGCTCGAGCGACCCTATGCTGGAGCTGTGCGCCCAGGACGGCAACGCGGTCCTCGTCACCGAGGTGGTCTCGCGCAACCGGACGCCGCGCTGGAAGCCGCAGGTGATCAACTCCGACCGCTTTCCCGGCGGCGTCCTGAAGCTTCGCTGCTACGACGTCAGCCTGACCGGGGAGCGCACCTTAACCGGTCAGACGACCGTGCTGCTCGACGAGGTCGAGTCCGGCACCGTGCTCCCGCTAGAGGTGCCCGCAGCCGCGGCGGCGGGTTTCGAGCCCAGCTTGGGTGACGAGATGCCCGCGCTGCTCGTGGAGCGGTGTCGCCAGTTTCCCTGGACGCTCATCGACTACCTGCACGGCGACTTCTCGCTGCACTTCGCCTTCGTGGTGGACCTGAGCTCCTCGAACGGCGACCTGAGCGCCGGAAGCGAGATGCGGCGCCAGTACGAGTCGGTCATCCTCGCGTTCGACGACGTCGTGCAGCAGTTCGACGAAGACCAGCTCCTGCCGGCGCTGGCCTTCGGCGCCCGCTCCTCAGCCGGTTTGATCAGCGAACCTTTCGCATTCCTCTCGGCCAAGGGAGAGCCTCGCGTCAACGGCGTTCAGGGAGTGCTGGAGGCGTACACCCAGAGCCTCGAACGGCTGCTCCCGTCCGAGCCTTCGGAGCTGGCGCCTGCCCTGATGTACCTGACCCAGCTTTCCCAACCGGCCCGGTATCACGTGGTGCTGGTCCTAACGGACGGCCGACTGGACTACGGGCTGAGCACGCTCGACTGCCTGGCGAAGGCGTCGACGTCCGCCATGTCCGTCGTGCTCCTGGTGATCGGCGAAGAAGGCTGCAGCCGCGCGCTTCGCAGAGACTTGCTGTCGCGCCGTCGTGCGGGCTGCCGGGAGTGCGTGCACGTACTCGAAGTGGCGCCGTACCACGACCGCATGCACTTGCTGCCGCGAGACGCGCTGGTCGCAGTGCCGGAGCAGGTGGTGCAGTTCCTGGCGCTCAACGACGTCGAGCCCGCACTTGCCGTCCAGTGATGCGCGCGGCCTGGACTACTTCGACGCGCACTGTCCGAGCAGGCTGTTTGCTCCTCTGCCCCTGCACGCACGATGGTTGTTTAAAAATTACGCGATAAAAATTTCAGAGTTTGGTAGCATTTTTTTCATTGTTACGGGCACAGGATAACACATGTATGTCTCTCGAACGTTGAAAACTGCGCCCGCATAATGCTTTTTACGTTAACTGCATTAGTGTGACATGCAGTAGAATAATGCCTGTGACACCAAAATTCGTTAGAAATGCTCCCAAAATATAAAACATAGTGCTGATGACGATTGATGTGACATTAAGCGAATAACTCAAGGAAAGAGTCGATTCGCCTCTTCACTGCGCTCGTCTTTCGAAGAATTTGTCTACGATGCCACACGAAGTTGCTTTCTTTGGCAGATTTCGCCCTGCGCTTGTGATATCTGTGCACCAGGAGCGCGAAGAATTAGAGAACATACCTTCTCTTATAATATCAAGGTTTTTCAAAACAAGAACAATATGTTTGTTGCAATTTTTTTTACTTTTTTATATTGCGATTTTGAAACTTCTCCACTAGGACTTCTTTCAGCCTAACTGACTAAAATTGACTGTATGCTCCGATTGCACTATTGTTTACGCTGGCTAGTGTTTCCGAAATAGCAGACTTTTGTGAGCGTGCAGAAATGCGTGGCCATTTGTTAGTCTCCTTTTCACTGACGCTTCCATACATAGAAGCGCAGCAGGTTTATAAAGTGGAAATGAGGCACCACCTTAAAGGTGACGTGACTTCAGAAATATCTTAGGACTTTTATTATCCTTGCACAGAGAAAGCTCTGCTGTTCACTCTGCAGCCTATATGGCTGCCTAATATCGTTCATTTGTTTTTCAAGTCCATCACACACGATGTCCTCCACGTGACGAACAAACAGGAACGTATGACTGACGCTAGAAAACCTTTCGGCTAGTTTTCCTATGGAGTTACTGTATATGGGTCCCAAAGTGACTCGTATACAGTAGCTTTAGTGAAGAACTGTAAGAGTTACTGTACGTACTTCCCGCGGTAACATATACAGTAACTATAGTCCACCACAGGGGAGCGCCACGTACACAAACGACGACTCGGGCTAGAGGCACGGAAGGTTTTCTTCGTATTAATGCGAATAGCATGCTTTGCCTACTTCAGCCGTCCTGAATCTATCTATCTATCTATCTATCTATCTATCTATCTATCTATCTATCTATCTATCTATCTATCTATCTATCTATCTATCTATCTATCTATCTATCTATCTATCTATCTATCTATCTATCTATCTATCTATCTATCTATCTGTCTGTCTGTCTGTCTGTCTGTCTGTCTGTCTGTCTGTCTGTCTGTCTGTCTGTCTGTCTGTCTGTCTGTCTGTCTATCTATCTATCTATCTATCTATTTATCTGTCTGTCTGTCTGTCTGTCTGTCTGTCTGTCTGTCTGTCTGTCTGTCTGTCTGTCTGTCTGTCTGTCTGTCTGTCTGTCTGTCTGTCTGTCTGTCTGTCTGTCTGTCTGTCTATCTTTCTTACGCGCCCAGTGGCCCAAGTTGTCTACCTGCTTTATCAACTCGGTTAGTGCCCATGGTCGTGAAGCTGTCGTTGTCGTTCTCTTGTCATTTAAACTTCGTGACCTTACTCTCGTGTCGTTGTCGTCACGCCATTTAGACCGACCCAGATCACACTTTTTCACTCAACACTTATCATGCCGACATCGTGACGCCATCGCCGTCGCGCCGTCGTCGTACATTCAGTGTCACACCGCCATCCTGGTGCCATCGCGTACGTTCAGTCGTCGTCATTCCAGCTTCGTGATCTTACTGTTCTCAAGCCTTCGCCGTCATGCCTTCTAAACCCCCACCCTGTGGTTAACAGATTTAGATGGGCTAGTTGGTTCCATCAACCCACCCTGTGTGCCCAAGTTGCCTAACACCTCAAGCTATTAGAGGTGGGCTCGTGGTCGTGATGCCGTCGTGGTCTTTCCATTGTCGTCATTCTAGCTTTGTCATCCGACACTGGTCATGCTGTCGTCGTCGCGCCGTCCACTCCGACCCAGTGGACTAACTTTGCTAATAGCTTGGCCCATTAGGTTTGTGTTCGGTGTTGTGATGCCACCGGGGTCATTGTATCGTCGTCATTCCAGCTTTGTCATCAGACGGTCGCCATGGCGTCCTCATCATGCCACCGTCCTCGCTACATTCGTCGCGTCATCGTCACGCTGTCGTTTCATCATTGTCATAACTTAACGTCATCCCAGTGCCGTCATCGTCATCCAGCCTTCGTTCCATCGACCTCAGTCTTTTTCTTCATTGTAAGCTAATCATACTGTTGTCAGTAAATCATGATTATGCCGCACTTGCCATGCTGTCATCGACAGATAGTCGCTATCACACCTTCATTGTCAGACCGTCGTAGTTGCGTCATCACCGTCACTCCAGCTTCGCCATCCGACTCGCGTCATACTGTCCTTTTCACGCGATTGCCTGCATACAGGTCCCGTTACTACAGTCATTGTTACGCCAGTATCACCATACACTCGTCATCATCCCAATGTACTATCGGCCAAAAAAGTAAACGGACCACGGCACAGGTGGCCGGAGCGGCTGCGGGGCCACACCGGGGCGCTGCTATCTTGCTCCGCGCGCAGACGGCGAGAGTGCCCCGACTGACGCCAGACTTTGCCCTCACTCTCGTGCGGGGCCTTGTCACGCTTGATAAATTTCTAGTGCACTGTTCGGTTGCTCTGCTGCTGATGGTCGCGACGAAGGGGACTGTGCATCGCCGGTAGTTTAGCACATGGCGCTGTCGAACAGTAGCGGACGGTCGCGGGGCATCAAAACGCACCGCTGAGAAGGAACGAAGACTCGTTATTAACGTTGTTTTGCTTATATTCACCGTACATCTCATATAAGTGCATTTCGCTGGCGTCCACCGCTGCTCGCTTTTAGGCAACACAACGCAAGGAGCAGCAACGGCGGCTATGGTGACGCACGCTTGCAGGTGCCAAGCTTTACTTTTCCGGCATTGTCTCCAGTAGTGGGTTTATTAACTATAGCAGTGCACCTCTCCACACTGCTTCAATTCGCTACTACAATACACAGTCCGTTATGAAACTTTCTTTACAAAAGTACCGTCAGAAAGAGATGATTGGAAAGACTAATCGGAAAATCAAGTCGCTCGTGAAAGTTTATTCACGAAAGAAGATAAAAAATGGGGTTCCATGCGTTGAAGAGGTCCTCAATGGGATGAAAATTCACCGTCGACCGCGATGGCTCGGCCTGCTCGTCTTGGCATCGAGTCGTAGAGCGCGGCCACTAGCTCCAGACGTCCGCGTAGGGCTTCCCACTCTTCCTTCACGGCATGCCAAAGCTGATCTGCTTTTATCTGCTTCAGTGAATAAGCTTTCACGAGCGACTAGTTTTTTTCCGATTCGCCTTGCAATCGTCTCTTTCTGACAGTATTTTTGTAAAGAAAGTTTCATAACGGGCTGCGTATTGTAGTATCGAATTAAAGCAGTTCTGAGAGGCTTCGTTGCTATAGTTATTGCACCCACTGTTGGAGACAATGCTGGAAAAGTAATATCGACAGAAAACCCGCACCGGCAGCAAAGCTTGGCGCCTGTAAGTTATCGCGCCGGCGTGAAAGAGCGCGCATGGAGCGGCCTTCACCGTAGTCGCCGTTGCGGCTCCTTGCTTTGTGTTGCCTAAAATCGAGGAGTGGTGAACGCCTGCGAAATGCACTAATATGAGATGTACGGTGAATATAAGCAAAACAACGTTAAAAACGAGTCTTCGTTCCTTCTCAGTGGTGCGTTTTGATGCCCCGCGACCGTCCGCTACTGTTCGACAGCGCCATGTGCTAAACTACCGGCGATGCACGGTTTCCTTCGTCGCGACCGTCAGCAGCAGAGCAACCGAACGATGCACTAGAAATTTATCAAGCGTGACAAGGCAACACCCTCTAGAGAACTGAAGGCCTTCTGGCTGACCCTCTCCCCTTGAGCTACGTCACGCATAAGAGGCCAAGATAGAAGTTCCGTGCACACTCTAAGAACAGTTTACACCCTTTGGCTTGCCCCTTCTGCCACACAAAAATAATCGTCATCTGCCTTGATGCGTTTCCTTTCTTTATCGCTGCAAGCCCGGAACTTTCCAGTAACGAACGGCACGCGCGTTATCAGCATAGAACAGTTTACACCCTTTGGAGTGCCTCTTCTGATAACGCGCGTGCCGTTCGTCACTGGAAAGTTCCGGGCTTGCAGCGATAAAGAAAGGAAACGCATCAAGGCAGATGACGATTATTTTTGTGTGGCAGAAGGGGCAAGCAAAGGGTGTAAACTGTTCTTAGAGTGTAGGGGCGCACACGTGTTGAAAATAAAGCGCGGAAGATATAACCCGGTTATCGGAGAGGAACGAGGCGACGACGGTGGCGAAAATAATTCGATTAGTTCCAGGAACCCTGCCGCTCCCTGAATAGCTTCAAGGTTCAACAAGTCCCGGCATGCTCAGCCATGCTGCCGCATGCTTCCGAACGCACATTCTTTTTCTAGACGTGACCAGTGCATTCAGTCTCAACACTTGTGCTGTGCTTGTGATTGTGTGTACCGCAAGTCTTCATTGCCCCGGAATGTGGAGTGCCATGCCTAAATATGCCTAATAAGTGCTGCGTGCCCAATTGCCGGAGCAATTACAAATCGGGGCAAGAAAGTCACGGTCTCAGACTCGGGTGGACGGTACGACCTCGTGAAACAACTTGACAGGGGAGGACTTGTCTATCCAGCTATATTTGCCGCCAACGCTGTCGCACACAACTACGCGGTTGTTAAGCAACTATCAGCGAAAGAGGAATTTATTAATCTGCCAAACCAACGTCGTTTAGTGACTGACCTCACGCTTAAACTGCTCGTCAGTGATGATTCCTCAGAGTTCGGCGCTTGCGAGGATGGACACAAATGTGAATTTGTGTTAAGGCACCTATTGTGGTGTAGCACGAATATTTTATTGAGGAATTACTGCTGCAAGATGAACGACAAAATATTGGATGCCAATGCAAAGGCAAGGAAGAGAAAAGCTGAAACTCTGCGCAATAAGGCAGCTGTTTCCTTGTAAATAGCTGCACGAATGTTTTATATTCCGTTTTTATACTTATGCGAGTTGCTGTAAATTAGTGCACTGCTGTAATTAGTGCGTCAAAAGCGAAATTATTCGTTTAAGCAATAATCCAGATTGGAAGAAATACATGTGTCCCCAATAAAATTGTTCATACGCAATTGTGAAGCTGATACAGTGCGTTACATTCACCATTGCCGCGCCATAAAAACCATAGGTACAAAATATGGAAGAAAACGCTTTTATGGATTCAATTTATTTGAAGTAATAGGTATGAAGTTTGGGGTGTAATAAATCACTATAATGATTATAAAGCACAAAAAACGTACAAGGACGAAAAAGCGCGGTGCTATAAAAAGCTGTTGGCATCAATACATGCACAAGCTTTACAAAGCTGTTTGGTATCTGTGCCTCTAAACAAATGCTCTGTAAGGTGCCTGCTGCTCATTCCGCAGTTTCGACTGAAGAAAACGTGTGGAGTGGTCAATAAAAGCATACGGCTGCTAGGTGAACCAAGCCGCGATCCCTTCACTGAACCCGTATCCCCGAGCGTGCCGATGGCCTCTTGCCCGTGACGTCACTCGCCGAGCACTCCGGCCTTCTTGTCTAGGAGGTGTTGGACAAGGCCCCGCGCGAGAGAGAGGGCGAAGTCTGGCGTCACTCGGGGCACTCTCGCCGTCAGCGCGCGGAGCGAGATAGCAGCGCCCCGGTGCGGCCCCGCAGCCGCTCCGGCCACCTGTGCCGTGGTCCGTGTACTTTTTTGGCCGATAGTACTTAAGTCGCTGCCATGTTATCGTCGTCGCGCATTCGTTGTAATACCGTCCTCGGGATGCTGTCGCGGTCGTTCCGTCGTCATCATTGTAACGTCGACATGTGACTGTCATCATGCCACCGTCTTCGATATATCGATCGGCGTCATTCGTTGTCGGTCATTACAATCGCGTTTATGCTGTCGTCACTCAATCGCGGTTGTACCGCCTTTGCCTTGCCACCGTGGTCACTGCGTGACGGTCACACAGACGTGATCACGCATACCTTGTCGCACTGCCATCACCCACGCCATCTTGGTCGTGCCATCTTCGTCAATGTTGTTTCTTCCTCCTGTTGTCGTCACACTGTCGTCATCTCATCGCCTTTATGCCGTCGTCGTCGTCACGCTGTGGTCGTTTTGCCATCGTAATAATATAAGAAGCGACGTCTAGTCGTGCCGTGGCCGTTATACGTTTTTGTCGTTCGATCGATACCTTTCCGTCTTGGTCGTTCAGTGGTCACTATGTCGGCATCATAAGGTCGTCGTCATGCCTGCATGCTCATGGCCGACCTTGGCAACCGAGCTCCATAGCAATCTGCGGTGGTATCATAGTATTTGACTTATAGCCAAAGCATCAAAAATGTCAGAAAGGCCACTACAAGCGTTAAATTAACGTGAATTCAGGAATATGGCCTGTCGCTGCATGGCCCGTCGACAGACATCGTGAGACGAGTCATGCCGTAATTTTTCTCGCAAGCAAATTGCTCGCAGGCATTTCCGAATGCTTACTACAGCGAGAGAGTGCGAGACTTGCTGCGCACAATATTGATGCGTCCCTGCTTTTTATATTTATTTATTTATTTTATATACATTCAAGGCCCGTGGGCGCTACAGGAAGGAGTGGTACAGTGGAAAGGAGTGTATATCTTATTGCTTTTTTGCGTCTTTTTCCCTGAATATCACTTCAAGAATTGTACTCCCTGATATGTTCATCTCTTGTGTATTTTACTTTCTAGTATTAATGCCTTACGTTACGTTTTACTCATGTTATTTCCTTCAGTGTACCTTTGTGGCCTTTCATTACTTCAGTTGTTCCTGTTTCATGTTTTAATCTTGGTAATATTGTTGATGAGGCCTGTATTGAGGTGTATCTTTTGTGTACCACATTAGAAGGCTGCTTACTCTGTAACCCCCCTTACACAATGCCCCCATGGGGCCTGTAAGGTATTTTAAATAAATAAATAAACAGAAAAGGAATTCAGAACAATGAATAAAGGATTTGTTAGATGGCATGGAGAGCAGCAGTCTTTAACCTCGACGCGTCTGTAGTAGTGGCGACCGGTGCGGGAAGGTGGCTTAGTTTCGAGGGAGAGGGTTAGTGATGCTTGAGGGGAATCCCAGATGGATGAGGTATAATCTAATTTTGAGTGAACAATTGTTTTGTAGAGCGCCAGCTTTAAAGATGCAGGAACGGCGCAAAAGGATGCGCAGATAGCCAAGCGTGCGACTAGCGTTAGAGGTTATATATACAACATGCTTAAGTCGTGACAGATCGTGAGTGATACAAAGGCCGAAATACTTGTAGAAATTACCTTGACAGAGGTGGGCGCTATTCAGAAAATGCATACGTGTGTCAGTATTGTTAGTGCGGCGTGAAATGCGCATATATATATATTTATTAACGTTTAATTTCATGTTCCATGCCTTGCACCATGTGGATAAATTGTTAAGGTCATCTTGTAGTTTAAAGGAATCGATGGGGGATATGTTGCGCAGTCTATATTTATCTAAAGTCTAAAGTATAAACCATGTGGTTTATAGGTGATTATAGGCGATCGAGGTGATCGAAGAGTATCTCCGCCCGCCGGACTTCGATGCTCCCCCGCCATGTCAGAGCTTCTGCTTTACAGAAAAGCTAAGGGAGGCAGACCCAAAGATTGGAAGCCAGTCTCCGAAAGCAGCATCAGTCTTCGCACTTGTGACGGACGGGGGGGAGGGGGGTTGATACCCAGGGTCGACGTTATTCGAGTACTGGGCATGTTTGTCGAATTCAACGGTGGGGACGGAGCGGCTCTCCGCAAGATCATCGCAAAGACAGACAACGCTTTCCGCCTCTTTCGCAGAATCGCAAACCGGCACCGAGGCATGAAGGAAAACAATCTTCTCAGGCTGATCAATGCCTTCGTACTATGCCACCTCACGTACACGATTTCTATGCACAACTGATTCAGAGCGGAGCGAGACAAGCTCCACGCTCTCATCCGCAAAGTAGTCAAGAGCGCTCTCGGGCTACCCATCAGGACCCATACCGAGGATCTCCTCAAGCTGGGGGTGCTTAACACCGCCGAGGAGATTGCCGAAGCCCAAGAACGCGCGCAACTCACTCGCCTGACCACCACAACGGCAGGTAAACGCATCCTCGAAGAGATGGGTTACCACACTGCGGGATTCCCGATGGTCATTACCCCGATCCCTAGGTGCATTCGAGACAAGTTCGTAGTGGCCCCTATGCCCCGAAACGTCCATCCCGTCCACAACGAGGGCAGACGCAAGGCCAGAGCAGGAGCCATGGCAGTTAGGACTTTTCAGAGGGGTTGCATCGCCAAGCAAGCTGCTCGTCTTCTCAGCGGCTGGAGTCCATATACTCTCACGCATCATTCAATTCACTGGTTTCCCGCTCACGTAGGGTCGGTCGAGGGTGCTCCCCCGAACCTCAATGAGGCTCACGAGGCTGCGCGTGACCTCACCGACCGCGCTTCCTTTACAGGAGACGCCGACTCCCCTCCTCTCTACGGTCACAGGGACGCTCCCACTACTCACATCATCATCATCATCATCATCATCATCATCATCATCATCATCATCAGCCTGGTTACGCCCACTACAGGGCAAAGGCCTCTACCATACTTCTCCAACAACCCCGGTCATGTACTAATTGTGGCCATGCCGTGCCTGCAAACTTCTTAATCTCATCCGCCCACCCACCTTTCTGCCGCCCCCTGCTACGCTTCCCTTCCCTTGGGATCCAGTCCGTAACCCTTAATGACCATCGGTTATCTTCCCTCCTCATTACGCGTCCTGCCCATGTCCAAATCTTTTTCTTGATTTCAACTAAGATGTCATTAACTCGCGTTTGTTCCCTCACCCAATCTGCTCTTTTCTTATCCCTTAACGTTACACCTATCATTCTTCGTTCCATAGCTCGTTGCGTCGTCCTCAATTTGAATGGAACCCTTTTCGTAAGCCTCCAGGTTTCTGCCCCGTAGGTGAGTACTGGTAATACACAGCTATTATATACTTTTATCTTGAGGAATAATGGCAACCTGCTGTTCATGATCTGAGAATGCCTGCCAAATGCACCGCAGCCCATTCTTATTCTTCTGATTATTTCCGTTTCATGATCCGGATCCGCCGTCACTACCTGCCCTAAGTAGATGTATTCCCTTACGACTTCCAGTGCCTCGCTGCCTATTGTAAATTGCTGTTCTCTTCCGAGACTGTTAAGCATTACTTTAGTTTTCTGCAGATTAATTTTTAGACCAACTCTTCTGCTTTGCCTCTCCAGGTCAATGAGCATGCATTGCAATGGGTCCCCTGAGTTACTAAGCAAGGCAATATGATCAGCGAATCGCAAGTTACTAAGGTATTCTCCATTAACTTTTATCCCCAATTCTTCCCAATCCAGGTCTCTGAATACCTGCTGTAAACACGCTGTGAATAGCATTGGAGATATCGTATCTCCCTGCCTGACGCCTTTCTTTATTGGGATTTCGTTGCTTGCTTTATGGAGGACTACGGTGGCTGTGGAGCCGCTATAGATATCTTTCAGTATTTTTACATACGGCTCGTCTACACCCTGATTTCGTAATGCCTCCATGACTGCTGAGGTTTCGACAGAATCAAACACTTTCTCGTAATCAATGAAAGCTATATGTAAGGGTTGGTTATATTCCGCACATTTCTCTATCACCTGATTGATAGTGTGAATATGATCTATTGTTGAGTAGCCTTTACGGAATCCTGCCTGGTCCTTTGTTTGACAGAAGTCTAAGGTGCTCCTGATTCTATTTGCGATTACCTTAGTAAATAGTTTGTAGGCAACGGACAGTAAGCTGATCGGTCTATAATTTTTCAAGTCTTTGGCTTTGTTAAATTCATTCAAGATCATTAAATTTTTCTACATGTCAAGAAGGGTCTTTCCACCCCCTCACCCCAAGTTGAATAGGGCGCAAGCCGTTTCGCTTAGGCTTCTACAGACCAGCACACATCCGTGTCTGTCCGCTGTCGACGAGGCTTCCCCGACGTTTATCGCGACGACGCCTGCCCGTCCTGCGGGCAGACCTCCACTCTAGCGCACATGCTCGGGAAGTGCAGGTCGACATACCCCAAGTTCATCAAATAGGAGTGAGACTCGCTTCTGCGTAGCCCCGCTCTAGAAAAGCAAATCTTGGCCATCCGGCGTGCCCGCGACCGGTAGGCTAGACCTGCTGGTCCTGACGTGGGACTAGCCGGGTGCGCGAGGAGTTCGCGTCCTCGCTGTACCTGCAATAAGGTTTCTCCACTAACTCACTCACTCAAGTAGCAGCCAACCCATCCGAATATATATATATATATATATATATATATATATATATATATATATATATATATATATATATATATATATATATATATATATCCGAATTTATGGGTGGGCCCGCGGCGAAATATGGAACTGAGGAGAAGGAATAAACTTTTATTGTACAACCAGCACTTTATGATGGCCGGGCCTAAGCCTCCCATGAAGGGACGTAGAGGGCTGAGAGGGTCGTAGAGGGTCGCCCAGGTTTGGTCGTCGAGAGCGGAGCTCCGCAGAGTCTCATGCAACCTCAACGAGAGAGTCGTGGTGTTAGTCTGTGGGTACTGTGCTGGGCACTCCCACAGCATATGCGGAAGGGTAGCCGGGTGAATGCCACAGCACCGGCAGTTGGGGGTAGTGTAGGCGTCTGGAAATATAAGGTTGAGGCGGGCGGGTGAAGGGTACGTGTTTGTTTGGAGCAGACTGAGGGTGGTAGCCTGCGCCCGGCTGAACTTGGCGTGAGGCGGGGGGAAGGTTCGGCGACTGAGGTAAAAGGCCTTAACGAGATCGTTATAAGTTGTCAGATTGTCCCTAGTGTCCAACTCATCTCCAGTGACTCCGGCGCGGTTGACTAGGCCTCGCGCAATGGAGTGGGTGACCTCGTTGAGATTGGGGAGGTGTGGGTGGACAGGGCCCGCATGGGCCGGGATCCATGTTAGAGAGATTATGCTGTTTTTAGAGTGGTGCCTGGCAGAGAAAGCGAAGAGCTTGGGAAGAAATACGGCCTTCTTTGCTGAAGTTAGTGACGGCGGAGCGAGAGTCACACAGGATGGTGTGACAGGTGGGATCTAAAGTGGCCACGGTACTGTAAGCATTTAGGCCCGTTTCGTGCAGATACTGCAAGAGCGATTTGTGAGCTGCACCTGTTTTAAAAATTTTGTTGGCCTGCAAGCAGCTACACTACAATAAGTGCGCTAGGGGCAGGTGGCACAAGTATTAATGAAGACGATGTTAAGCGCCCAGACATATAAAATGGGAATAGTAAGATTAAAGGCAGTTCGCCTTAATAGAGCTGAAGCACTAACGCTCCGTCTACTACAAACGAATACGTATCCCAATCCGTCGCTCTTACGTACAATCTATCCCGATACTTACACCGGCGGTAGCTGCCGCAATTGTGGAGAAATAGCCACATGGGAACACACGCTCTGGCGGCTTGCCCGGTCACGCTCTATCATCGATAACAGCTCGGCCAGATAGGAGGCGGTTCTCCGCAGCCTTCTTCTGGCTGACCAACTCTGGACTGTCCAGCAGGCCCACAATACTGCCCAGCGGCTCGTCCTTTCGGTTCCCACGTGGGAGCGGCCCACTTCTGATGACTCACGGTCTGCAGGATCTCAATAAAGTTCGACCATATTGTTACGTAGGAAGACGCAGACGAAAAGCTATGTACAAATATATTTACAAGGAAAATACGCTGCGCTTGGCCAAGAGGCAACAGCCCGCGCTAGCTTCTAATCGTCGTCGTCGTCTTCACACTGCTGGCCTTTCGTGATCGCACATATTGTGCCGTAGCACTACCCCCGGCTGCAAAAGCGCCGTCCCGGAGCGACTAAAGATCGGACTCGGAAGCAGTGTAGTAGGCCTTGAGCCTACTGACGTGTACGACATCACTAGATGCCACAGGAGAGGACGAGGTTGAGCCCACAGGAGCAATTTCGTAAGTCACAGGCGTCACCTGGCGCAGCACGCGGTAGGGCCCTGTGTATCGCCAGAATCCTTCCATGTTTGGAAGGACTCTGGTATGGAAGGACTTTGGTATTCCGCATGGAAGGACTCTGGTATCGCGAAAGAAGCTTCTCTGAAAGTCCGACGTGACTAGAGGGCGACCACAGGAGCACGAGCGCACCAGGTGAAAACTGTACGTCACGATGGCGGGCGTTGTACTGACACTGCTGAGTGGTCTGTGAGGCCGTAAGTCGAGCACGGGCAAGCTGGCGTGCATGGTCGGCGAGGGCGATGGCGTCGCGCGCATACCCGCTTGTTGAGACCACAGCAGGAGGAAGTGCCGTGTCTAGGGGCAAGGTAGGTTCGCGACCGTACAGTAGATAAAAGGGAGAAAATCCGGCGGTGTCGTGCCGGGAAGAATTGTACGCAAATGTTACGTAAGGAAGGGCAATGTCCCAGTCGTGGTGGTCCTTGGAAACGTTCTTGGCCAGCATATCGGTAAGAGTACGGTTTAACCGCTCTGTCAGGCCATTGGTTTGAGGATGGTATGAAGTAGTCAGTTTGTGTTGAATGGAGCAGGAACGCACAATGTCAGCGATAACGTTCGAGAGGAAGTTTTGACCACGGTCAGTAAGCAGCTGTCGCGGGGCGCCATGAAGCAAGATCATGTCACGCAAGAGAAAGTCCGCGACCTCAGTGACGCAGCTGATAGGGAGAGCCCGAGTGATAGCGTATCGGGTGGCGTAATCAGTCGCGACGGCTACCCATTTGTTCCCAGAGGATGACGTGGGAAAGGGACCGAGCAGGTCTAATCCAACAAGAAAGAACGGTTCCACAGGGACGGTGATCGGCTGGAGATGACCGGCAGGTAGCACCTGAGGTGTCTTCCGACGCTGGCAGGGATCACAGGCAGCAACATAGCGTCGAACGGAGCGAGCGAGACCAGGCCAATAGAAGCGGCGGCGGACGCGGTCGTACGTGCGGGTTACCCCAAGATGTCCTGCAGTGGGTGCGTCATGCATCTCAAAGAGCACAGTCTGTCGTAGATGTTTTGGCACGACAAGAAGAAGATCAGGGCCATCAGGGAGGAAGCTCCTTCGGTACAGAATGCCGCCCTGGAGGACATATCGGCGAACGGACGCGTCCGTGGGTGCAGAGCGCAGACGCTCGATGAGTACTCGCAGCGATAGGTCTCGGTACTGCTCGTCGGCGATGTTAGCGAAGGCAGACACAGAGAAAATGCCGTCGGCGGTACTACTGTCGGCGTCGTCAGGCTCGTCTACCGGGTAGCGAGACAGGCAGTCAGCGTCCTTGTGTAGTCGGCCAGATTTGTAGGTGACAGAGAACGAATATTCTTGGAGGCGTAAGGCCCAGCGACCAAGTCTTCCTGAAGGGTCTTTCAATGAGCATAACCAACAAAGCGCGTGATGGTCTGTGACAACGGAAAAGGATCGGCCATATAAGTATGGGCGGAATTTCGCAACCGCCCAAACTAGGGCCAGACACTCACGCTCAGTGATGGAATAGTTGCGCTCCGCGGGTGAGAGGAGCCTGCTGGCGTAAGCGATAACACGGTCGTGGCCACGCTGGCCTTGTGCCAGTACTGCTCCAATTCCGTGACCGCTGGCATCAGTACGGACTTCGGTAGGCGCAGAAGGATCGAAATGGGCCAGAACGGGAGGCGTTGTGAGAAGATCGATGAGAAGCGAGAATGCAGAGGCCTCCTTATCGCCCCACTGGAAAGGAGCGTCTTTTTTCAAAAGGTCGGTTAGTGGTCGTGCTATAGCGGCGAAATTCCTCACGAAACGGCGGAAGTACGAACAAAGGCCCATGAAGCTGCGCACATCCTTGACACACTTCGGAACAGGGAAGTGCGTAACAGCATGGATCTTGCCTGGGTCCGGTTGCACTCCGTTCGCGTCAACGAGATGTCCAAGGACGGTAATCTGGCGACGGCCGAATTGGCACTTCGATGCGTTGAGTTGCAGACCGGCTCGCCGAAAAACGTCCAGGACTGCTGAGAGGCGCTCGAGGTGCGTAGCGAACGTTGGGGAGAATACGATAACGTCGTCCAAGTAGCACAAGCACGTGGACCATTTGAAACCGTGAAGAAGGGAGTCCATCATGCGTTCAAAAGTGGCAGGAGCGTTACATAGGCCGAACGGCATCACCTTGAATTGATAAAGACCGTCGGGTGTTACAAAGGCAGTCTTCTCGCGGTCGAGATCGTCCACGGCAATCTGCCAATAGCCGGAGCGAAGGTCAATAGAGGAGAAATAGCGAGCACCGTGGACGCAGTCAAGGGCGTCATCAATCCGAAGTAGGGGATACACGTCCTTTTTGGTAACCCTGTTAAGGTGCCGATAATGCACGCAAAAGCGCCATGAGCCATCCTTCTTTTTTACCAGCACAACCGGGGACGCCCAAGGACTACATGACGGTTCAATAATGTTCTTGGCAATCATTTTGCGAACTTCTGCGTGAATAACTTGACGCTCAGCTGGTGACACTCGAAACGGGCGGAGATGAATAGGAGGGGCATCGCCGGTATTAATGCGATGTTTGACAGCTGTAGTTTGGGCTAAAGGACGATCGTTAAAGCCAAAATATCGTGGTAGGAAAACAGAACGCGGTAGAGGTCACGAGCGTGCTCGGAGGGCAAGTCGGGGGCAATCATTTTCCGTAAGTCAGCGATGGTACAATTTGTCGACTGCGATGGTAGAGGAGTATCGGATGAAGTGTCGTCTACTGCAATGGATGCTACTGAGTGATCCTCGAATGAACAAAGCTGGGCCAAAGTCATCCCACGTGGCAGCACTTGTGTCGTCAAGCCAAAGTTGACCACTGGCAGGCAGACGCAATTCGCCGTAATAGATAAAACTGTATGGGGTACTGTGATCCCGTGTGTAAGGAGCACGTCTTGCATAGGAGCCGCGATGTAGTGACCGTCGGGGACTGGTGGGGATGACACTAGGTCAACGTAGGTCAGTGCCGAAGGTGGCAAGCGAACGAAGTCGGCGGAACTGAGGCGACTGGGGTGTGGTTCAGCAGGATCCAGGACAGGCAGGTCAAGGCGGAGAGTACTGGCGGAACAATCGATGAGAGCAGAATGTGCGGAGAGGAAGTCTAAGCCGAGGATGATGTCGTGGGGACAGTGGGTGATGACTGTGAATAGCACGATTGTTGAGCGATCGGCGAAGGAGACGCGGGCGGTACACATACCAATTACGGGGGCTGTTCCGCCATCGGCGACACGGACAACAGGCGTCGTGGCGGGCGTGATAATTTTCTTGAGCCGGTTACGAAAGTCAGCGCTCATTACGGACAAATGCGCCCCAGTGTCTATGAGAGCAGACACAGAAACACCGTCGACTTGCACGTCAAGAAGGTTCAGATGAGTGGGCAAAGTCAGTAGAGGATTTGGCGGCGTAGGGAGCAATGCAGCGCCACCTCGAGGCGCTGCATGGTCTAGTTTTCCGGCTGGGAGCGGCGTCCGAAGGGAGTCGGCGAATAGGAGCGACGGGGCTGGGGAGAGCGAGATTGTCGTCGTTGGGGCGAAGGCGAACGAGAATAGGGGCGGTTCGTTGCAGGAGAATCAGTGGCGGCATTATCGGAGCGTGCGGCATAGGGACGAGAAGGGCCACCTGAGGGGCGAGAGTAGGCAGTATAAGTAGACCGGATCGGGGAACTCCAGCAACTACGACAGTGCCGAGAAATGTGCCCGATTCGATGACAGTGGAAACAAATAGGCTTGTCGTCAGCAGTGCGCCATTCAGATGGGTTGCGGAAACGTGGTGGGTAAGAAGATGCGGGACGGGGCGAAATCGAAGAAGCCCGGCGGGTATCAGGGCGATGGGCCGAGCAGATGGTGTGAAGACCCATGTTTTCAAACTCCTGGCGGACAACTGCCTGGATCAGTGAGACCGTGACTGCAGATGTGTTGGTGGGACTGGAGTCGAAGGCAGCCGGATAGGCGGCCTCGATCTCACGCCGGACGATCCTGGTAACATCGGCAGTGTTCTTGGGACGAGGAGCGTCGGCACAGGAAGATGTCGCTGGGGTGTTGAGCAGACGGGCAAACTGCTGGTCAATACGTCGGCTTTTGGCGAGTTCCAGGCGGCGGCACTCTTTTATAACAGCATCCACCGTGGCTACGTTGTTGTAAACGAGCAAGTTGAAGGCGTCATCGGCAATGCCTTTGAGGATGTAGGAAACCTTGTCTGACTCAGTCATGTGGGTGTCAACTTTGCTGCACAGAGCCAAGACGTCCTGAATGTACGTGACATAGGGCTCTGTTGACGTCTGCACACGGCCGGAAAGCGCCTTCTGCGCGGCAAGTTGTTGACCGTATGGGTTGCCGAACAAGTCTCGAAGCTGTGTCTTAAGTGAATCCCAACTGGTGAGCTCATCTTCGTGCGTGCGATACCAAACTCGAGGTGTGCCACAGAGGTAAAAGACTACGTTGGCGAGCATAATAGTAGGGTCCCACCGGTTATTGCGGCTGACGTGTTCATACAGGCGGATCCAGTCATCGACGTCTTCCCCATCTTGGCCCGAGAATACGCCAGGATCACGGGGAGCGGGGAGAGTGATGTAGGTCGTCGAAGTGGCAGCAGGTGTCGGAGCCGGTGGAGTCGGGTTGTCGTCGCCGGGAGCCATGAAGGAAGGCTCGACGTACCGTCCACTGCGAAGCTCCGTGACGAGGTACGGGGAACGTCCACCTCCACCAGATATGTTACGTAGGAAGACGCAGACGAAAAGCTATGTACAAATATATTTACAAGGAAAATACGCTGCGCTTGGCCAAGAGGCAACAGCCCGCACTAGCTTCTAATCGTCGTCGTCGTCTTCACACTGCTGGCCTTTCGTGATCGCACATATTGTGCCGTAGCAATATCACACCAATTCGCCATGATCTTCGCCAAGTTACGACACGTTTTATAGCCTAAGTTCACTATGGACCCGAGACTAGCCAAAGGCTATGGGTCCAGTAAGGCTTTCGTATTTTGTAAAATATGATGTAAATAAAGAATGAATGAATGAATGAATGAATGAATGAATGAATGAATGAATGAATGAATGAATGAATGAATGAATGAAATACCTCGCGCACCACTTTCCGTCGGGACGAGACACACCGACGTTAAAGCCACACACAATTGCGATGGTATTGGGGTCCACCGGGAGCGTCCACCCAAATGTGTCGATCATAAAGTCTTCAAGGTCTCTCTTTGACGTTCCGGGATGAACGTATACGGTGGCGACAACGATTCTGTCCCCAGTCTGTACGGCGCAGGCGTCGGCACGTTCCACGGCAAGGCTCTCGCCCGTCATCGGTGTAAGGCATAGGGCACAACGGCCGCACTGTCGTTGTTTGTGTAGGTCGCAGCGCCTCAAACTATCATCCGTCATCCATCACCGGTTTGGACATTTCTCGGCTGAAACGCAGCTGGGAGACATACGCTGATAGTATTTTGCATCACGCTTAAGCTAGTCCAGATCTATAGACGCCTCCATTGTTTTTGCCTGTGCATATTACCAAACGCTGTAAACTAGCCTAAGGCAGCTCCGCTGTAAAAACAACAGGCCGCGGGTGGAATACGAACGTACGTGTTTGCACTACGCGTGCGATGCTCTTACCGACTGAGCTACCGCGATGCCGCTCTAATCCTTTCTGGGACAAAAAATTACCGACGATTACGTTACTTCCTAATGCGAAATTTGAGCGCAGCGAATAAGCTGTTTCACCTTTTCGATAGATTGAGGCAAAGAAATCGAGCAACACATGTATGCGCTATCACAGAATTTTTTTTTTATTTTTCACACGTATTCCTTTAACAAAGACTCCACTAACTGTTCTTGACAGTCATGAAGGAAGCTTTGTGGTCGGAGAAATAGACTGATAAATGTTCGACTTGGTACACCAATGCTTGATTCTCAAAGACGGGAGGAGCGAAGAAAGGAATTAAGTTCGAGCCGGCGCTTTGACAACCGGAGACTCGCAGGAAGAGGGGGGAGGGGGGCGGCGTGTACACCCAGCGGCAAACGATGGGGGCAGAAGCGCGCGCAGCAAGCGGACAACACGATAAAGGGAGGAGGGAAGAGATAGCAGCGACTGACTGATGCCGCTGACGCCGATAGTGAGTCAACCCCAGCTGCGGAGTTGGTTTCAGGGACAACGCCGCCGATGCCGACACAAACAATATGATACCCTCGCTTCCGCAGCGCTAAGAACCAGGTCTAGCCGAGGGAAGGTGGTCACGTATTCGTCGACGTGCCGGGGCCTACGTGAAATAACCGGCGCGTCGGCAACTGAAGAGCACCCTACCCGCCACACAAGAACAGGGGGGGGGGACCCTTTCCTCCTCTTTCTGCGTGGCGGCGACGGTGTTCTATGCAGTCACGTTATCTTGACTCTCTAGCGACGTCAGCGGCATCCAGCGGTATCAGACGGTCGCTGCTAGCGCTGGGGGGATGAAAGGGGGGCGGAGCTGGTTACGAGGCCGACGACAACCGCGACGACGACACGAAACCCAGGAACGGACGCCAAAGAGCTGCGCTCTAATATGTTTGTCCACTAGAACAAACCCTGGGAGTGTTAGTCAACGCCACCACTCACGGCCTTGGCGACCGATGTGGAACAACCTTTCTGCCGCAGGCATCACGTTTATGTGAACTTTCTGGGTGAAGGAAACTGTTCGACAAACCCACACATGCTACCTTAAGGCATCAATAGTTACAGATTCGAGGCACTCGCTATGCAATGAAAGAGAAGAAAGAAAACCGAGGCGCCTGATTATCATTAGTGAAATCATAACAAGCCAACAAACATTGACGTCAAGAACAGCCCAGACAAATTATTTGTAGTTTATTGAAATAAAGAAATCATAAATAAATGGACGTGACAAGCACGCCTGCGGAAGAAAGGCTGTTCCATCTCCGCCGCCAAGGTTTGTGAGTGGTTACGCTGGATAACACTCCCAAGGTTAGTTTTAGTAGTAAAACATTAATACCTCAGGAAGTGGTTTTATATATATATAAACGAGAAGAGAGGGGGTTAACCGAGGGTCCCGATTTTTATTAGTCATATCATAAGAAGCCAACAAACACTGACACCAAGGACAACGTAGGGGAAATTACTTTTGCTTAATAAATGAAATAAAGAAACGATAAAATAATGGAAATTAAAGTGGATTAAGAAACAACTTGCCGCAGATGGGAACCGAACCCACAACCTTCGCATTTCGCGTGCGATGCTCTACCAATTGAGCTACCGCGGCGCTGTTTCCCCATCCACTTTCTTGGGTATTTATGTGTACTAGTAGGACGCTGGGGGTGTTAGCCAGTGCCACCACTCACAGACCTTTCTTCATCCACTTTAATTTCCATTAATTTATCGTTTCTTTATTTGATTTATTAAGCACAAGTAATTTCCCCTATGTTGTCCTTGGTGTCAGTGTTTGTTGGCTTCTTATGATATATATATATATATATATATATATATACACTCAAAGTGCCTGAAGTAGGCAAATAATGCTAATCGCATTAATAGGAGTGTGAGAGATAATAAAAATCAGATTCATTCCACTCTGTGAAGGTGTGGATGACCAGCGGAGCTGTATATAACTATAAAGAAAATAAAACAACAAAACAATATAACAAATATTTATGCACAAGTATTAACACAAGTAATTTCCACTATTTTGTCCTTGCTGCGATTGTTCGTCGTCTTATTATAATATGATTTACGAAAATTCGGCTGGTACACTTAAGAATGCTTGCGTGTGGGAATGCGAAAGAATTACAGTCCCTTTGGTAAAATATATTCGATCAGTTGGAATCAAGGCGTGGTGACGCCTCCTCCCCATTGGCTGCACCGTCACGTGCCCAGTGACGCACGCAGGAAGCACACCCCCAGTCAGTCAGAACCGCGGAGCCGCCGTGGCGTCCTGCAGATATTATAGGTGTCGGCCATGTATGGATGTTTACTAGCGCTAGTAGTGCCGCGAAACATAATCTCGTCGCCTATGGTGAGCTCCGTGTCAAAGCACTGAAGTGCATGGTGATAGATCCGGAGACTAAAGACATCAAGCTTAAATTACTTTGGCTTCCACCTCACCTTTAACCTCGACGCGTTGAAGAGGTGTTCCGGGCGCACAATCACGTGAAATCTGTGTGTAGAGAGGTGTGGAGGTGTACTGGTATGAAAGAGTGGGTGAGGACAAACCTGGACGTTTCCTTGGTGCTCAAAGATGCTGTAGCCGTAAGCCCAACACGACAGATAATGTCCATTTATGGGCACCAGTGCCTGTTACTTATCCCCGTTAGGCCTCCGCTGTGTCTTCGTTGCAAGCGGGTGGGACCCGTCCGTCGAGAATGCAGAACGACGAAATGCTCCCTGTGCCACCAATAGGCTTCGTTTTGAGCAATGTAGCGCAGAAGAGGCGCAAATTGATCATTGATGCTACAGAGGTAGTAGATGCCACGGGAGAAGCTACAGGCGGCATCGGGGACGAAGAACAGGAGTCTCTAGAACCAATGCCGAGCAGCCACAGCAGCTCAAGTAGCATTAACGAAGCTACAAGCAAAGATAACTTGGTCCTGGTATCATTGTTTGTTTGAGTTGGCTTCTTACGGCTTCACTGTGTGTGTGTGCGTGTGTGTGTGTGTGTGTGTGTTTGTGTTTGTGTGTGTGTGTGTGTTTGTGCGTGTGTGCGTACGGACGAGTCCGTCCGTCCGTAAGCACGGGCGCTTCACGCCCATGTTGCGCTACGCTAATTATCACCCGTCACATTCTGGAAGCTTAAATGACGCGGTTCCTGGATGTCCAAAATTTATAAGAGAATCTTGGTTTCTGCAGCTGTATTGTCCACATGTTCTCAAACAATACTGTCGGATGCTCCGCCGACTACTATGATCTCCTCTATATTGCACTGCATGAAGGCCTCCTCCTGCATGCGCTTCATCCACTCGAAAGCCTACGCGACATCTTTGCAAAGCATGTTTGATAGAAAGAAAGCAAGGAGCTGAAATGTAGGGAGGTCAACGAGACAAGCGTCCGGTTTTCTACCCTGTATACGAGGGATAAGGGAACGGGAAATAGAGAGGGGAAAACAAGGGACAGAGTGAGCACTGTACGCGCACAATTTGCCGCACAACCGGAGTACAAACAGTTACCGCGGTCGGTGCACTTCAACAGCAGCGCACGAATCTACGCCAGCGACGGATGTGGCCAGAGTCCTAGAGTTTTCGTTACACAACATGTTGTAGCTTTCGGCCGGTTTTGTGTGGTCTGGTAGAAAGATGACGTCGCATTGTGGGCAAGTTGACAACGGTTGTTCGAATATGTCCAAGGCACGTTTCAGGCGTGCTAGGGGTTGCAGAATAAGTTTTTAACCTCCCCCAAAATACTCCTCGTGTTCCTTACCTGAGAGGAGCTGTTGTCAGGACATGTCCTCAGTTTGGTTTCACCTTGTCTATGCGGCGGAGAAAAGATTGCACACTAATCAACAAAGAGGTTTGCGGAAGTAAGCGAATAGTTTCTTTCCGGGTCCGATGAATTATATACGAAAGTCGTCGGTGCAGCATTCCTTTTCGTTTCTAGGCGGTCATGGTATCTGCACGTAAGCCGCTGCCAAGCTTCGCGTCTAAGGTACAATGTTTCTTCTCTGTGAAGCCCAAACCACACGAATGCTTGTGGAGGCACGCCCACGCATGCACAGACGGTAACGTACGACTCGTACGCGTCGAAATGCGGCGCGATCCAGGTGATCAACTCCTCTCTGTAATCTCGCGCTCGATACGCCTCGCATCGGCAGGCCTAGCTACACAGCTGCGGTGTACTGCAAGCAACTCTCACTGAGCCAAAGTTGTCATGGAGGAAAGTGTTTTTTTCTCTCTGCGATGATTTAATGACTCAAAAATAAGAACAATAACTCCGACACTGCTCCAATATGTAAATACGTGTAAAATGTACGAAACGATGTCTGCTAAAATGTTTATGTATCAGCGCGCGCTGGGGGCGCTGCCGCGCACTCCCGTGGATGCAAACCGCAATTCCTCGCTAGGCGCGGCAGGCGCTATAGGCGCGTAGACGCGAGCTTGCGCGTGTCCGCAAGCGTACGCGTGGTCAGTGCTTTAGCGGCGGTCATGGCCGCCGCCTGTTGGCATCTTGCCTAGCACCATTTTCTTATAAATTCTGTTCCTTTCCGGCAGAAGTCATCTCAGCAGCACGCTGGGCCACCTCTTCGCCGACCCACAAGGTTCGCCTACTTCTGGCGTGACGTCGACGCTTCTCCCACAAACCAGCGGGGTCCGGAGACACCGCCGCTTTCCCGTCTTCGCCCTGAAACTCGTTTGTCCGCAGGCTGTTACGACTGGTGTTTAGCACTGTTGTACCCGGTATCCGTTCCCGACAAATGATGCTTCACCGGCGAGCTTGCAGCTATGAGAGACCCTTCACGCTGCAACGTCGTTTTCACAGGACCGGGGAGCTGGTAACTAAGTCAGTGTCACCAGAGGTGACGAGCGAGACGAGCGCCCGCCTGGGCTAGACTGAACCCGACATAGACTGCGACACGCAAAAAAAGTGCTCACTTCGAGCCGACAACAGGCGCCACCATTCGTGGAAACAACTACTACCGTGAAGGCCACTCTACGTGAACCTGACAATTAGACCGTCATAAAAGGCCCAATAATTGATAAAAGGGGTCAACGTCGAGGAATTCCGTGGGAACGACGTCGACATAAGGTTACCGGTTTGCCACGTCGTCGCCTCGCATGCGGGGGCGATCGCGAAACATTGGAGGCGGAGTCCGGCGGAACGGTGCGACGTCATGGGCGGGAGTGTTCGACCGATTCGACGATTGTAGTTGGCCACGAATAGTGAATTTCTCTGGCGAGAGAAAGGGGGAAAAGAAGTGGTTATAAATGTATCTTCAGTGTAGTGTGTGTGGGAGGGGGGGCGGTGTTCATGCTCATACGTTTCTACTCGTGCTCGTACATGTATACCATCATTATGTAAGTTTGTAAATAAAACTTTTTTTCTCATCTCTTAGACGTCCTCGCCCGGGACCTCTCGATCGCCCGGCACCTGGCAGTCGCAGTCATACAGTCGCAACAACTGTATGACAGCGGTGGGATACGCTTGGCGATTTGCGCGGTTTCTTGCGCTTCGCAGAGACTTTTAGAGCAGAGGCGTCTGTGCATGTATCTTTGCAACCACAAGAGGCAATGCTGTAGCAGACGAGGACTCCATGGGTCCCAACAAAGCTACACCCCCGTGGCAGCGCCCCTCCTTACGGCGCTGGTCTCTCACCATTCCTTTTTTCCCCGCAGGGGCATCTGCGTCAGCAGGCGTTTGGTGCGTTGCGACACCACGGACCCGAGCACACGAGGGTTGGACCCTCCCGCGCGTAGCCGTGCGCGGCTTAGCCGTGTCTGGGGAAAAGGGGATCCTGGGGGTTGAGCCGATGCTGGGTGCTTGGACCTTTAAGGCCCCCCGGCGGAGGCAACACACCCCTTTGGCCTCTGCTTCACATAGACGGCACCCCTGGACTGACCCACCCGGGGGAAATCGGCAGTCGCCTTTTCCTGTCTCTCTCTTCGCACACCTTCGTCTTTCCCTCTCACTTTTAGTCTTTCCTGTCGTCTTTTTCTTCTGATAACTTCCTATCTTCCTGGCGGCGAGGGTTAACCTGGTGTGCTATGACCTACCTTGGTTATAACATATGTCGTTATAGCGACGATGTACAGTTGGCATGGTAGGGTTTGCTTCACCGCATACCTTGCCGTGTCCCCTTGTTGGGCTCGGTGGTGGGTGACTGGCATCGTCGCTGAATACACAACACATTTCATGGGAACTTCCAACCCCTTCTGTACCGATCGTCCCTCTAAAAGGGGGCGCACCGATGCTACGTTTCAGTTTTTTCTAAAAGGCACTCAGACTTTCCCTAAATTTCACGTTGTCCACAGTGACAAACCCGACAAGAAAGCAAGAACTATTTCACCATTCGTTGTCGCGAAGCATCTCGCAGAGACCATTGGAGGCGGCTATAAGATCACCAAGCTGGCCAGTGGGGATCTATTACTAGAACTAAAAGACAAAGCACAACACGACAAGCTAACAAACCTGGTACAACTTGGAGACATCCCTGTCAGTGTGACAGCACACCGAACCATGAATACAGCCAAAGGCGTAATCTCTGACATAGACTTGATGGACTTGACCGATGAAGAACTCCTGGAAGGATGGAAGGATGAAAACGTAATAAGTGTACAAAGAATAAAAATTAGACGTGACAACAAGGAACTGCCAACTAAGCACCTGATTATTACCTTTGGCTCTAGCACACTACCAGAGACATTAGAAACTAGATATACCAAACTCAGAGTACGACCATACATCCCAAACCCTCGACGATGTTTTAAATGCCAGAGGTTTGGTCATGCTTCTCAGAGCTGCCGAGGGCGGCTAACATGTGCAAAATGTGGCATCAATGACCACTCTGCAGATGACTGTAAGGCTGAGCCCCGTTGTAGTAATTGTAATGGTGGTCACCCCGCATATTCACGATCATGCGCAGTCTGGAAGAAAGAAAAAGAAATAATTACAATAAAGGTAAAAGAAAACATAACTTTCAGAGAAGCAAGACAGCGCATCTCACCAACATTTGCACAAACCACATCTTTCGCCGAAGTGGTACGTCGGGGGGCAGTACCACAACGGCACTTGGCGGACGCCAGCGCCACGCATAGCGAGCGTGCGGCAACGCCACCCGCCCCCACGGTGGGAGCAGCAAAGGCTGCCCTACCTCTCCCGAAATTGTCCACAGTGGAGGCCTCTGCTGGTGCTGGCACCAGTAAGCCCAGCTCCGAGGTCAAGACAAGCCCACCAACCACCAGGACGGTGGGCTCCAAGGCCTTGTCTTCAGAGACAAGGCCTTTGCGGAAAACACACCGCTCGCAAGAGCGCGTGTCCAGTGCCTCTCAAGAGGCTATGGACACAACACCGAGTCAGAAGGCGCAGTTGACGCCTAAGGAGCAGCGCGATTTTGCCGATCGCTCCAAATAAGACAAAACTCCAATTACAGGGCCCCAAAAGGGCAACATAAGCTAAACCAAGTTCATTCTCTTTGACACATAGCACAACATTTATTTTAATATGCATACACTGATTATTCAGTGGAATATCATAGGCCTGCTTTGCAACCTCGATGATGTCCAAGAAATCCTTAAAGAACTAAATCCAAAAGTGCTGTGTGTCCAAGAGACTCATTTGAAATTTAATCATAAACACTTCCTACGTCAGTATGTTATTTTTCGGAAGGATCGCGATGATGCACTCGCATCATCCGGCGGAGTAGCCATAATAGCTGACAAATCTATAGCCTGCCAACATTTACGGCTACAAACACCCCTTGAGGCAGTGGCCGTTCGTGCTGTACTATTAAATAAACTGATAACCATTTGCTCTTTATACATACCGCCGCATTTTCAGCTTCACAAACAAGAATTCCAAACATTAATAGATCAGTTACCCGAACCATATCTTGTGCTTGGAGATTTAAATGCACACAGCAACTTATGGGGCGACTCGCGCTGCGACGCGAGAGGTCGCCTGATTGAACAATTCCTTTTTTCTTCAGGGGCATGTCTTTTGAATGGGAAGGAGCCCACGTATTACAATCTGGCAAACAAAACATACTCCTCAATAGATCTTAGCATTGCATCTCCAACTCTTCTACCCCACTTTAAATGGAAAGTTATTAAAAACCCTTACGGGAGTGACCATTTCCCTGTGGTTCTAAGCACACCAATGTCTAATGAATGCCTTCCACAACTACCTCGATGGAAAACTGACTCAGCTGACTGGGAAAAGTTCAAACATCTTGCTACTTTATCCTGGGACGACATGTGTGCTTTAAGCATAGACGCTGCGGTTGAATATTTTACGGTTTTTCTCGTTGACATCTCCTCCAAATGTATCCCTCTAACAAGTGGATTGTCCACAAAACGCCATCTTCCGTGGTGGAACGATGAGTGTCGAAAAGCGCTAAAGAAGCAAAACAAGGCATGGGCTTTACTTCGGGATTCTCCGAGAGCAGAAAATCTAGTTAATTTCAAGCAGGTCAAATCCCAGGGTCGAAGAACGCGGCGACAAGCTAGAAGAGAGAGTTGGAGAAAGTATATATCGGGAATTAACTCATACACTGATGAAACAAAGGTTTGGAACAGAGTGAACAGAATAAACGGTCGAGAGCCTTACTCGTTGCCTTTGGCGAATACTCAAGGCGACAGCATGGAAGACCAGGCGAACTTTCTTGGCGCACATTTCAAACAGATATCCAGCTCGTCGCACTATTCTGAAACATTCCAAAGGTACAAAAAGCAAATAGAAGGAAAACCACTAGACCGGAAAAGCACAAAATGCGAGGCATACAATAGACCTTTTTGCATGGCAGAGCTTCAGGCAGCTCTAAACAGCTGCAACAAATCTGCCCCCGGTTCTGACCGCATCTTATATGAAATGCTAAAACATCTGCCGCCTGAAACACAAAAAACGCTTCTTTGTCTTTACAATTCTATATGGTCGTCCGGCCAAATTCCCTCTGCTTGGAAAGAGGTCGTCATAATTCCTATATTGAAATCGGGTAAGGACCCTTCTTTGGCAAATAATTATAGGCCTATAGCTTTGACGAGCTGCTTATGCAAAGTTTTTGAGAAGATAGTAAACAGTCGCCTGGTACATTATCTAGAAATTAACAAGGAATTAGACCCATATCAATGTGGCTTTAGAGAAAGCAGATCGACGACAGATCAGCTTGTACGCATGGAAATGTACATCAGGGAAGCATTTGTCCACAAACAGCTTGTGTTATCAGTGTTTCTTGACATGGAGAAGGCGTATGATACTACGTGGCGCTTCGGGATCCTTCGGGATCTTTCTGCAATGGGCATGCGCGGCAACCTCCTAAGAATAATTGAAAGCTATCTCTCTGACAGGACATTTCGTGTTAGAGTTGGCAACGTACAGTCTCGACCATTTTTGCAGGAGACAGGTGTACCGCAGGGTGGAGTACTGAGCTGTACGTTATTTATTGTTAAAATGAACTCCCTCCACACCGTATTGCCTCGCACACTTTTCTATTCCGTCTATGTGGACGATGTACAAATAGGGTTCAGGTCATGCAATGCTAGCATTTGCGAGAGGCAGCTACAACTTGGCTTGAATAGACTCTCAAGGTGGACGGACGAGAATGGTTTTAAGTTTAACCCCCAAAAAAGCACATGTGTCTTATTTTCAAACAGGAGAGGTGTACTGCCACAACCAGACATTAACCTCAATGGAGAAAGACTAACTGTTAGCCCTGAACACAAATTTTTAGGTATTATCCTGGACACAAAGCTTAACTTCATTCCCCACTTAAAATATCTTAAAGAAAAATGCCTGAAGACCATGAACCTCCTCAAGCTGCTCTCTCGAACAACTTGGGGCAGTGACAGGAAGTGTCTGCTTAGCCTGTATAAGAGTCTTGTACAATCACGTCTCGACTACGGAGCCGTGGTGTACCACTCCGCAACAGAGACTGCGCTAAAGATTCTTGACCCAGTTCACAACCTCGGTATACGACTTGCAACAGGCGCCTTTAGAACAAGCCCTGTTGAAAGTCTCTATGTTGAGTCCAACGAATGGTCCTTACATCTACGCAGAACATTCCTAAGTTTAACATACTACACTAAGTTAAAATCAGACGCCGAACATCCATGCCATTCCATTATTAGCGACCTCTCCGCTGCCAGACTTTACCGTAACCGCCCACTTATTAGAACTCCTTTGAGCCTGCGCTTGGAAGCAATGGCAGAAAAAACAGACATACACTTCCCAGAAAATATTCTAATGCCTCCCACTCGCCTTCCACCGCCTTGGGAATGGCAGACCATGGATTGCGATTTCTCTTTTGTTGCAATAACGAAACATGCACCTGAGGCACACATACTCTCACACTTCCTCGAACTCCAAGCGAAGTACTGCTGTGCCTGTGCCGAGTTTTATACAGATGCTTCCAAGTCATCTGCTGGTGTCGCGTATGCAGCTCTTGGGCCAGTTTTTTCCACCTCCGGTACTCTAAATCCTAACACAAGTATTTTTACGGCTGAAGCGTACGCAATACTTTCAGCTGTAAAGCACATCAGACAAACAAATCTGAATAAGGCCATCATTTTCACAGATTCATTAAGCGTAATAAGGGCCTTAATGAGTTTTCGAAAACATAAGAACCCTGTTTTTAATGAACTATACACACAACTCTGCCTAGCATTAATGTACAACCAAAACATCGTCCTATGTTGGGTACCTGGCCATAGGGGCATAAAAGGCAACGTAGCTGCTGACGAAAGTGCGATGTCAGTCGTCTTTAATGAAACGGATGTAAATAGACCTATAGCAGCAACAGAACTTAAGCCCTTCTTACGCCATAAACTGAGGAAGTACTGGCAAGATCAATGGGATAATGCAGTACTTAATAAGCTACACGTTATCAAACCAAAATTAGGGAACTGGATAACTGAAAGAACAGCTAGACATAAGGAAGTACTTCTCTGTAGACTAAGAATAGGACATACGTACGCCACTCACTCCTACCTTTTGACTGGAAGCGAACCTCCGACATGTACCAAATGCGGCAACAGGCTTACAGTTATTCATGTTCTTATCCAATGCACTGAAATAGAGGCAGAAAGGAAAAAGTACTTCTCTCCGCTTATCTGCAACACATACCATTACACCCAGCATTCTTTCTGAGCAATGAATCCCTTTTTACTTTTGGAACAGTATTAAACTTTTTAACTGAAACTGACACCTTAAATGTAATTTGGCCAGGCTACTTGTAGCACGGCCTCCACCTGGAGGCCGTAGCTGCAATGAAACCATTTTCGAAAGCACGTGCCTCCCAGCCCTTGCTTTCAAGGCCTTGCTGAGACACTAGTGCTACAGCCATTACATGTTTTACTGATCATCCATATCTCGCGAAACACCTATTTTCATCGCAGAGACCATCAATCACTGTCATTTTTTATACTTGTATTTTACGCACTTCAGAGCGAATCAACTTTAAAGTTTTTAGGCCCTTATACAGCCATATCACACCTACCATAATAAATTCACTGTTCACGCTATTTAGAATAAATCCTTCAAATTACCATTTGTCATGGCGCTCTTTGGCCATAACTGGCCCTTGCGCCATTAAAAACCACATATCATCATCATCATCACCATTCCTTTAGCGCGGAAAGCTCGGCCGTCACGACGAAAACAGGAAAAAGAGCCAAGGAAAGGCATTCGCTTTATTGGCTACTACCAATGCAATTCGTACTCACAGACCTGTGCACTTGCGAGCCACATACACGCGCTGTCGAGCAGCCTTCGCGCTTGGCGATTTGCGCGGGTTCTTGCGCTTGGCAGACTTTTAAGACCAGTGGCGTCTGTGCATGTATCTCTGCAACCACAAGAGGCAATGCTGTAGCAGACGAGGACTTCGTTATGCGCTGTTGCTACGCGACTTATGACAATTTCGCTTGAATTGTGCACCGAGCTACTGTGGATCGTACTTAAATGAAACGGCAAAATCGCTCGCACGAACCCTTCCTAGGTGGCGGTATCTCTGTTCTGCCTACCCTTGCTTGGGTCGCTGCGGTTAGCCAGAGTGAATGCCAGAATTCTAGATCTTCGTTAGAAAGCTCATCTATTCAGCTTTTTGTGCTGCCGATATACTAGGGACAGTTAGCAAGCGCCAAGCCAATCCAAAACGGCTGCGCCGACAAAGAGACTACAGCACGCACAAGTGAGAATGACTTTTATTGAAGACACCTAGACAGGTTAATGGTGTCGCGCTTGTACTCCGATAAAGAAGAGGACAATGCGAGTATACACCAGCGTTTCTATCAAGGCGCAGTGAAGAAGTCGCGGTTGAGCTCAGTATTAAAAAGGCCACCTGCCGTTGTGCCTTCTGAATAGTGCTATACGACCCCTCTTTTTGACGTTGCGACAATATTAAAGTACACTTGTACTAAAGCTAACAATACCTAACAGCCCTTCACCAATTAAGAAAACGCTCGTGCATTGCTTTTCGCTATTGAAGTGCAGAGTGTTAGGTATGGCTGGATGCCAAGGGCCCCGTGGGTGCCACGTCATCCCCTTCCCCTCTCATGGTCGGGGCCCGTGGGTGCTGCGTCATCCCCACGCTACCGGAGAGGTCACTCACCCGACGCTCTCCCCGGATTCGTCGAAGAGAGGTCATTCACCCGACCCTCTTCACTTCTTCACTTCACTTTATTTCCTTAAAGACCCTCATGTGAAGGAATTACTCAGCTTTTTGTGCTGCCGATATACTAGGGACAGTTAGCAAGCGCCAAGCCAATCCAAAACGGCTGCGCCGACAAAGAGACTACAGCACGCACAAGTGAGAATGACTTTTATTGAAGACACCTAGACAGGTTAATGGTGTCGCGCTTGTACTCCGATAAAGAAGAGGACAATGCGAGTATACACCAGCGTTTCTATCAAGGCGCAGTGAAGAAGTCGCGGTTGAGCTCAGTATTAAAAAGGCCACCTGCCGTTGTGCCTTCTGAATAGTGCTATACGACCCCTCTTTTTGACGTTGCGACAATATTAAAGTACACTTGTACTAAAGCTAACAATACCTAACAGCCCTTCACCAATTAAGAAAACGCTCGTGCATTGCTTTTCGCTATTGAAGTGCAGAGTGTTAGGTATGGCTGGATGCCAAGGGCCCCGTGGGTGCCACGTCATCCCCTTCCCCTCTCATGGTCGGGGCCCGTGGGTGCTGCGTCATCCCCACGCTACCGGAGAGGTCACTCACCCGACGCTCTCCCCGGATTCGTCGAAGAGAGGTCATTCACCCGACCCTCTTCACTTCTTCACTTCACTTTATTTCCTTAAAGACCCTCATGTGAAGGAATTACTCAGCTTTTTGTGCTGCCGATATACTAGGGACAGTTAGCAAGCGCCAAGCCAATCCAAAACGGCTGCGCCGACAAAGAGACTACAGCACGCACAAGTGAGAATGACTTTTATTGAAGACACCTAGACAGGTTAATGGTGTCGCGCTTGTACTCCGATAAAGAAGAGGACAATGCGAGTATACACCAGCGTTTCTATCAAGGCGCAGTGAAGAAGTCGCGGTTGAGCTCAGTATTAAAAAGGCCACCTGCCGTTGTGCCTTCTGAATAGTGCTATACGACCCCTCTTTTTGACGTTGCGACAATATTAAAGTACACTTGTACTAAAGCTAACAATACCTAACAGCCCTTCACCAATTAAGAAAACGCTCGTGCATTGCTTTTCGCTATTGAAGTGCAGAGTGTTAGGTATGGCTGGATGCCAAGGGCCCCGTGGGTGCCACGTCATCCCCTTCCCCTCTCATGGTCGGGGCCCGTGGGTGCTGCGTCATCCCCACGCTACCGGAGAGGTCACTCACCCGACGCTCTCCCCGGATTCGTCGAAGAGAGGTCATTCACCCGACCCTCTTCACTTCTTCACTTCACTTTATTTCCTTAAAGACCCTCATGTGAAGGAATTACATAAGGGGTGGGACACATATATGTTAACAACAGTAAACAGAAAAATCTTGAACGATTTATACAAACAAAAATGATTATTGTGATGCAAGCGCACGCGTAATTTGGTTAAGGAACATAGATGGGCATGTGATGGCAGCAAGTTCTTGGGGAAGGTCGTTCCAGTCGCAAGCAGTCCGGGAAAAGAATGACGAAGCAAAAGTTTTTGTGTGTGCTCGTCGTCGAGACACCTGCTGCTGATGTCCGGTGCGAAGAGAGAAACGTGGTGGGGGAGGGCAGATGTAGGGTTCCTGTGATAGCTCGGAATAAAAGAATTTATGAAATAAGCCCAAACTAGAAATGTGGCGACCAAGTGCAAGAGTAGGTATGTTGGACTGCGATTTCAGAGATGATATGCTGATATCGAAAGAGTACGAGGAATGAATGAATCTAGTTGCCCTGTTTTGAACTGATTCAAGTGAATTAGCAAGGTATACTTGTTTCGGGGACCAGATGGGCTATGCGTATTCTAATTTTGGTCGAACTAGTGATTTGTATGCGAGTAGCTTAACATGCAGGGGGCAGAGTGGAGATGACGCTTTAAGAAGCCAAGCGTTTTGTTAGCAGATGAAATAATATACGCGATATGGCTATTCCACGTAAGATCATAACTAAGATGAACACCGAGATATTTATATGATTGGACAGGGTCGATAGGAACGTTAGAGATAGTGTAGGGAAACAGGAGAGGATTACTGTGACGGTGGAAAGATATATGTTTGCATTTGTTTATATTAAGTGTCATTAGCCAGTCGTTGCACCAGTTTTCTACCAGATTTAGGTTATTTTGTAGGGATTGTTGGTTAAAGGTGCCAGTAACTGTTTTGTGAATTACGCAATCGTCGGCAAACATCCGAATATCGCAATCTAATTTCTGAGGAAGGTCCTTAATATAAATTAAAAACAAAAGAGGCCCTAGGACGGATCCTTGGGGTACCCCTGAGGAAACTGGTAGTAAGTTAGACATTTGTTTATTAATGACGACTGATTGGGAGCGGTGAGTCAAGAATTCTTTTATCCATGCTAGTATGTCACAATGCAAGTTTGCAATACAAGGTCTCCCCGGATCCGTCGAAAACAGGATCGACATCTCCTTCCCGTCTCAACTTGGTCGGGGCCCGTGGGTGCTGCGTCATCCCCACGCTACCGGAGAGGCCACTCACCCGACGCTCTCCCCGGATTCGTCAAAAAGAGTATCGACTTCTCCTTCCCGTGCTTGGTATTGCAGGAGGAGGGGCCTTCTCTCTGTGCCTGTCACGTGTCATCGACGAAAGCAAGATCCCTCCCACACGATTGTAGAGAGCCTATTTAAGGGGCTCCGAAATGTACTTCATACTTCATACCTCATACTTCATACTCTTCTTATTTTCTTTCAACTACCTTTGAATAAACAGTGCAAGTTTCACACTAGCAAAACATCGTCTCGCCCTTGCTCGGTCGCCATGGTCTACCGGATGCCTGCAGCTCGCCGACAACGCCACGCTACCCAATAAGTAATTTCGGTGGAGCTTCGAGAGACAGGGCGCTAGCAGTGGGATCGCCTACAAATGCAACAAACTGGTTGCAGGAGGGATCGCCCAACGGAGGGATCGCCCTGAGGTGCAACAAACTGGCTGGCAGCGATTGGGATACGGAATCCTGGAGACCCCAACTTGGACGACAACTACGAGATCGTAGCCTCATCGTCCTGGCAACAACGTTCGGAAAGAAGGTGTCTGGATCATGACTGCATATGGTGAGTGCACGGCTTTTCTTCACTGAGATATCACTTGGCTTTTACGTATTTTTTGGAAAGTACATAGCAGTGATTTTTCTTTAAACCGTTGACGGAAGTTTGAGTACGTCAAGGTTGTATAGAGTGAAGGTTTAGCAGCAATAAGGGCAATACTTCATTCTCTTCTTACTTTCTTTCAACTACCTTTGAATAAACAGTGCAAGTTTCGCACTAGCAAAACGTCGTCTCGCCCTTGCTCGGTCGCCATGGTCTACTGGATGCCTGCAGCTCACCGACAACGCCACGCTACCCAATAATAAAGTCGGTGGAGCTTCGAGAGACAGGTCGCTAGCAGTGGTATCGCCTACAAATGCAACAAACTGGTTGCTAACGGAGGGATCGCCCTGAGGTGCAACAAGAGGCTGCTTAAACGTTCCTCTGTGACAGACGACCACATAAGTGTCCCGCAATTTCTGAAGATGACGCAGTTGATTGTAACAGTTTGTTCTGATAATTGAGGAGATTCGCAAGAATGGAAATTCGACATACAGGCTGCAGAAGCGTACGAACTTGGGCTGGTTGGTTCGTGACTTCAGCAGAAAGAGCGCAATATAACAGGACGTGATAAGAGAACCGGCAGCGGCGCTGCCTAGAAACCCAATTTCACTCCTCCAGAAGCAAATGTCATCGTTATCGAAGTGATCACATTCTTCTCTTTACTTACACGCATGGTCCCTTCACGTGTTTTGTGGTTTCTCTAGCATAGTGCTACGCTTATATATGCTGCTTGAAAGAATAAACATTTTGTTGTTAGTCAGAGCTGTTATCTGTCTCTTTCTCACGTCCTGTTATTTTGCGCTCTTTCCGCTAAAGCCTATACGGCACTTGCTGGTATCAACCTTTACCCCTGTCAGGGCAAGTAAACGTAGCAATTCTATTAAAAATTAAATTATGGGGTTTTATGTGCCAAAACCACTTTCTGATTATGAGGCACGCCGTAGTGGAGGACTCCGGAAATTTCGACCACCTGGGGTTCTTTAACGTGCACCTAAATCTAAGTACACGGGTGTTTTCGCATTTCGCCCCCATCGAAATGCGGCCGCCGTGGCCGGGATTCGATCCCGCGACCTCGTGCTTAGCAGCCTAACACCATAGCGACTGAGCAACCACGGCGGGTGGAGCAATTCTATTGCTTGTGTGCCTTTCGTTTGCGATTAAAACGATGGTTTCCGCTAGACTACTGTTCTCGTAAAAATTATTTTTGTTTTTGAAGTCGCATAACGGACGGCATGATTCACGGCGTCAGTCGAACGTGAGCAATGTGGTTTCGGACCGAATGATCTACAGTGACTGCATCGCAAAGTGAAGGAGTGCATATCATAGCACGGAGAGACAGGAATAAAAATACAGTTAACGGAAAAGGCGCTCAACTTCCAACTAAAGTTTATTGAAAATTCAAGCATATGGTCATTCATTGGACATCACATTGGTGACATATGACTAAGGCCACCAAAGCAAAACTCAGAAGACACGGATACCGCCGCATCTGTACTGAACTTCATAGCGAAAACGCGCAGAATACCGTAATAGAAACGGTAAAGGGCAATCAAGATTGCGTTTAACACTATGCTGCAAAGTTCTGAGGCATATATACAATGGCGTCCACACGCAGTAGCCCCCCCCCCCAAAATCGTAAATAAGATCTCACAAGAACAGTAACAGTGACCTACAAAATTAAAAATTTAACCAGATGACAGATGACTTTAACCGCAATGCTGCGTCAAAAACCATATAACAAGGAAAATATACTGTGCGCCGTTATTGTCGCAGTTCTTATTGTGCTATGATTTTTACCTCCTTTTTGTGAATGAACTCGCCGAAGAAAATGTGTTGCTACACCACAAATTGTTCAACAGTAGTGATGGAAATATATTACACACATTTAAACGGCAATCTTAAAGAAACCCACAAAGCCCTGAAAGGATGGGCTCGCGTTAGCCCGTCATATCCGCTCCGTGGTCCTGGTTGCGTTGGGGAGTGCCCAGTAAGGAAATGAATCCAGGTCGAACATGGCGTAGCCAACCGTCAGGATGCTGAGTAACTCCAGCACCGCGAACACGATGTGTAGCTGTCCTCCAATGGTAATCTGCAAGAACAGCAGCACGCATTCTGTGGATGCACGAATTTGTGTCTGAGATGGCATCTGTACCTCTCGCCTACAAACGTTCATTATCCAAGACTTGACCGGAATGTGCTTATCGCCCGAAGACGGTTACATGAGGACGGTTACATGAGTTGAGCAACCGCGCCGCGGTAGCTCAACTGGTTAGAGCATCGCACCCGTAATGCGAAAACGTGGGATCGTTCCCCGGCTGCGGCAAGTTGTTTTTTCATCCGCTTTGATTGTCACTAATTTATCATTTCCTTAATTCAATTAGTAAGTACAAGCAACTTCTCCCATGTGTTCCTTGGCGTCCTTGTTTGTTGGCTTCTCATGATATGATTAATAAAATCGGGCCCCTCGGTTTACCCCCTTTCTTCAAGATCTCAACGAAGTGGTTATTATGTGCAACAGTAAGGAGCGTTTGTGAAACACCTTACGCTAGCAGCGGATAACGTTGTAAAGTGCGCACGAGCGGGAGTTAGAGCACAATAAATCACCAGGACAATAGAAGACAACCTGTGCACGTAGAGCGGTTTGCCCATAGTGTCTTTCTGTATCAACGAATTATTTGGCGCTTGTAACGCGACAGCGTTAAGGAGCCCGTGTCACAAGATCCTGCGTCGGCGTCCGCCGTCGGACGTCGTTCCGGTAAAAGAGATTTTCGAACCACCCATACCCAGGCCATCCATGTGACGCAATGAATTTAATGAATTGAGTTTCTCAAGCTAAAATACGCACAAAAATCGCGAACTACGACATGCACACAAGCTACAGACATGGCATCTCTCGAATCTTAATTTGACTATACGAGAAAACATAATTCTGTTACGCGAAAACTCGAAGAAACCCCTTTTCCAACGTTTCTACCATTCACACACCGGCCGTGGCGCCCGCCATTTGCACGCGTATGTCTCGGGGGCCACGGAGCGGCGCGCCAGGTTCCTTTCCATACCTCCAGATGGCGCTCGCCTCCGCCGCATCGCGGCCCACGCAAAAGGCCACGTTTATACAGGAAAGCCCGCTTCGGTGCATAGCGTTCGCGGTCAGCGTTTACCGGTAAACATTACGGTTACATAAGCTTATATAGAAAACGGGGATAGGGGATGTTCTAGATGACATTTAAAAGAAGAAAGTGGAGCTGGGCAGACCATGTAATGTGTAGGGTAGATCACCGGTGGGCCATTAGAGTAACGGAATAGGTTCCAAGCTAAGGGACGCGCCTTGGAGGGCGGCAGAAAATTAGATAGAATGATAGTTGGAGTCAGCTAGCGCAACACAGGGGTAATTGGAGACCACAGGGAGAGCCCTTCGCCCTGTAGTGGGCATTAAAATTGGCTGAAGATCATGCAGCACCAAAGTACAAAGATGCAAGTCGGTACCTATAGTGATTTTTTAACAGCAACCGTTTACAAATTTTGAAGGCACTCCTCCTCTAGCATGTCGCCTCCGCATGAACACACAAAAAGCACTGCGGAGTGACAGCGTCACTGAAACGGTTAAAAAAACTAAAACAGACAGAAGTATGGTACAGACACTAACTATTCTCAACACTCACCATGTCAAGAGCCGACAGACCACCGCAATCCCTGAGCAGAGCGTTATTCTGCGATGACGTCGATATGGAGAAGGTGGCCGAGGCCAGCCGAGTCACGGGCAGCATCAGCATCAGGGGGTTCACCTTCCGGGCTCGAATCTGCACCGCCCACATCGCAGGCATCGGTCGAGCGCTCTGAGTGCTTCATCGAAGCCGTTCATAACCTAGCAGGGCCGTTAACGTTCATCAGAACCAAGGTTTGACCTGCTTCAACTAAACAAGCTCGTAAGGAAGAAAACAAGGACAAAATACAAATTGCTAATACAGGGTGTCTACCAAGTTGACATTTCCAAATTCCCTGAGTTTTCCAGGTTTTCCCTGAGTGCCATTGCAAATTTCCCTGAGTGATGCAGAACTATGTTTTATATCAAGACGGGCTGGAACCATATCGCCTGATGCTGTCACTCTCTAGTAAGCACATGAAAAAAAAAGCAGCTTAATCCGATTTGAATACTAAGGAGCAGTGTTTATGTTATTCAAAAAGAGAATAGAAGGCAGGGGTTAGTAAAATGCACAGCAAATAAAGTGTCTTCGAAAACAATTGCAAATAGGGTCGGACATTATAAAGTACGAATAAAAAGGAGATGCATACAAAGGCAAATATTTTCTAATATGAGCTATTTCCAGCAACTGATAGCAACCTCAGGGGGATGAGGCCTGAACTCTGTCACAATTGAGATTCTCTCTCAACAGCTCGTAAGTCAACCTCAACAGTCCTGACATACTCTCAGTCCGCGCACGACGCCCGAGTGTTGTGTTGCACTGCTTCAAAGCGTGTATTTTGGTTTGGATGAGGGACACCTGCATCTCGGCATCAGCCAAAACTTTACTTTTTGAGCTCAAGCTCTTTCAAAACGGCGGCAACAAGCTTCCTTTCTCGTTTATTCCTCAATGCGTAGGTCACTTCTGTTCTTGTCCGCCTTCCGCCACTCGTTCGCCCCAAGGACTATTTGAAGCATCTTGATCAGTTGCACAGTCCACGACCGATTTTTCGAGCTCCCTGGGGGCCGCGAAAACGTCCGAAAAATCGGCCAGTTGGAAAAAAAATAAATGTGTGTCATTTACTGCCCTTAGGGGCTCAAACCGCCACAGACACGTTCAAAAACGCTCTGAAGGCCTGTCGGCACACATATTAGGCATACGTGTGCTCGTACTGTGACAGGAAATGCCGGGTGCCCGCGTGTATAATTAAAATATACATACTGTATTCCGTGGCAATAGCCCCTTCCCACGCTTGTTATGCTTCACTGCAATACTTTTTCGTAAGCTTTACCGAGTAACATTTCTGTACAGAGGCGAAGCTGACTTTCACGAACCGGCATTATGCAAAGCACCGTGTTTTCCAAGTTTCTAAGCCAATCGCGAGGACCACAAAGGTGGAGTCCGTGCCATTGCTGACAGCAGTGAATTCTTTCAATAAAAAGTTCGGCACCCAATGGCAAGAAGCTTCATAGCGAACGTCGAAGCAGCTAGGCCTAGCGTTGCCGCAGTGGCGGCAACGGGTGCCAGCGGATCTGCGTGCGAGAGTGCCGGTAACGCGGCGGCGAAGTAATCAAAACGGCAGCGGTGGTGCCTTTGATTAATGCCGTTTCGGACCTGCGGTCGCGGCAAAACGTCCGAAAAATCGGACGGCAAAGAGATCTTGCGTCGGAAATTTCACACGTTCTGATACGTTGACTCTATGGGGTACGAGGTGGCGCCGCGAAGCCGTCCAAGTTATCGGGAATCCGGAAAGTCGCTCGTTGACTGTACACTGGCAACTCCTCCTGCCAACGACAGCGCGTCAAAGACGATTCATTACGATTCCTGTCTGCTACTCGAGCCAGCATTACCGCGACTTTCGACCCTTTCAATAAAATTGCCGCTAATTTTCCCTGATAGAGGCCCAAATTCCCTGAGTTTTCCCTGACTTTTTCCAGACTACTCAAAATCCCTGAGAATTCCCGGTTTTCCCGGTTTTCCCGGTTTGTAGACACCCTGTAATAGTAAGTGCCAGGCAAGAAGCATTTTTCTAATTCGGCTAGGCCTTGCGTTCCCTTCAGCAGTGGCCTTCCAGGACACTCAACTAACTCTATCTAAAATCACGCCAACAGATTGTAAACCTTCGCCAGATGGAAAGTGTATAGCGTACATAGCTGAGCTTACTGAATTTCCGTGAGGCTGCTGGAGAATGAGTAAGATTAGGGTCGAACCTGCCACAATAGCTTAGTGGTTCCGATAATTGGTTGCTAACCAGGAAGTCACCGGTCCGACTCCTAGTCGCGGTAACTGTTTCATCTGAAGGATTCCAGTTGTTATAAATTAGCCCACAGCTAGACATTACGGCGTCTCTAATGGACTCGGTGCTGCATTTCGGATGTTGAAATTCCGTGAATGAAAGTTAAACTCAGAATTAGGGCTACTAAGAACGACCGCGTCAAATAACACTGGGCCTCGCGGTTGTCTTCTTCGTCCGCTCAGCTGTTACGCCCGACGAAGGTATAAAAAAAATGGCGCAAATACTTTTGTGCGGCACACTCGTGCTGCCTAATCAGTAGTCGTACCTGACGGCTCATTAAAATTAAATGACAGTGTACCCTCAAGAACACCGCCACCCCTCTCGGGCACAGGCACGGCGACGGTCTATTGACAAAGACTAATCAGATATCTCTGACGTCAAAGTTAAGTCACGTACATACATACTACGTGAGCGGCGAGAAGAATAAGGCAATCCGAGGAGGTCAATGTTTTGTTAGTCACACACTCACGAAAAAAAAAAGGAAACAGGCAACGAGGACGGATAAAGCACAGGGGAAATTAACAGTTATGTTTGAATGAAATGTAGGAATAATGTACAAAAAAAAACAGAATGATACTGGACGGAGAAATAAGGTGGGAGTCGAGTTACCCGAGATATTCCGCACATTTTACGCAATCAAGAAATTTATTGACCACTTTCTTGGGCATTTGCGCAAGCGTGCACGATCAGCTGTGGGAGAGTTAGCCAGTGCCGCTCACGTTCGAGCAGGCGAATGTAGAACGTTCGTCTAACCGCAAGCCTGGCGCTGTAGCGGGGTCGTCGGCGCCACGTGAGTGATGCATGGCTAATCTAAGCCTACATACGTACGCAGTGTGGACCCTTAAAGACAAGCTCTACGCTACGGGATACACGCGTGAAGCTTTAATTGCGCTGTGGAACCTTGCGGGGTCAGTGTTGATATGGACGCACCCTTCCCTTCCTTGGCTTCACCCCACTGAGGCTTCGGCGGCGCCAGGCCATCCTGTGGGAATATGTATCCATCCATTCGTACAGACATACGAAGGACAGTAGAGGGGTGGATGGCCCCGCAGTAGTTGAGGTGGCGAAGCACCGCACGTACGTAATGAGCAAGGCGTGGGTTCGGCTTCAACTTGCGGCAAGTTATCTTTGCGTCCGCCTTAACTGCCCCTCCCCGTCCCCCCCCCCAACCGCCCACATTCTTTGCCTTCCCATTTCTACATTTCAATGAAACAAAATGATTAATCGTGCTATGCTTTACCTGGTTTCATTGCCTGTTTGTTTGTTTTTTTTCGAATGGTTACACCTACCACGTTTTGCTTTTAAACAAAGACACGTTTTAAATATTGCCGGAAGCAGTGCTGCGTCTTCCTCTGGTTTATTATAAAGAGGAGATTATTTTCACGAAAATCACGATATTCAATTAGCTAAATAACGTAGCTTCGATATTCTTTATTAGTCTCTTACATTGCGATTCAACTATTGAGGCCACTTAGCGGAAATTACCTGACTAGGTTATTTTCATCTAAGGTATCCGCGACTAAGTATCCATCCCGCAGCTGGGGTAGGAGAAAAAAAATGCGCTAATCTCGCAGTTTATTCCTGCCTGTGTCAAGCGAGTGGGGCGATTGGAAACGTGTTAACTGAAACATCGATGTATTTCGTGGCATAATTCAGGGACGGATGCGTCGAACCTGGTGCTACGGTGACAAATATCTCCTAAGCACATATGACTTTATACAGTGTGCACCGAACTTGATAATCGACGAAATCGGGAGCGTAACTCGGTGATTAGAATACTGCGATTTATCATTCCGTTAAGCACATAACATCAGCCCATCGGGCACACACACATCACACACAATTACCTACTTAGGAAAGAAGACACACCAACATGCGAGAAATGTCAACAGCCACTAACAGTTATGCACATATTACTCACATGTACGCAGATTGAAACACACAGACGAGCACTCTTGAAAAAATTATATGAACAACACATACCGTTACACCCTGCTCTAATTTTGGGCGATGATCCACTAGTCCCATTTTGTGACGTCCGTAAATTTTTGGACGACACTGGATTTTTACATAAAATATAGATTATTAACACAGTCTTTCACTTTATAAACTGTATTTTAGAACACCTCGTGTTTGGCGCAGCATAGCCTTAGCTGCTTTTGCGCCATTAAACCCAATTAAACAAACAAACAAACATAACATCAGCCGCTTCAAGTAATCCACCTGAACAAGCGAAATTCAGCTGCACGCCGTAATGTTTAGTAAAAAAATCAAAATAAATACTCCGTAGACAGTAGTAACACGGTTGACGCCGGCTCTACATCAACACGGTATAGGGACGGTGTAAAAAAGGTACAGCCCTGTCCAAGAAAGAACTATCACACTTTAGATATTGTGCCATGTAATGATGTTCCGTTGTAGACTTTTACGTTTGTTGTGTTTTTGTGCGAATCCCGTGATTGTTAATTCGTTTCCCATGCGTCTCGCGGTCAAACGTTAACGAATTTGCGTATGCGTGTCTGCGAAACCGAAAACGAACCTTGAGTCCGAAGTCGGCGTTTGTGTCTGTCTACGTGGTACGTCCCTTGTCTGTTTCTGCACCGCGGTAACTATCACTATGGCTCTATACGAGGTCACTCGGCAGCGGCGTACATGTCGTCACGTTGCAGTGGCGATGCAGAAGCAAGCATTACCAAAAGTGTCCCGTAACGGTCTAACTCTTTGTCGGGTGAGAACATTCGTGCCGAAAAATAAACGCAACGCCAAATCACAACAGCGGTGAGGACGGTCGTCAGTCGCTGAATCCGACTCGCGGGTCATGGTACAGGCGGGCGGGCGGGCGTCTTCTGCCTATCGATAACTTGATAGCAATGATAATGCTGTGAAAGTAATCGACGGCAAAAAAATATAATAATAATAACGTGCGAGTGACATGAGGGCAAGGAAAGAAATATTTACATTGTAACTGCACTTTTACTATAATACCTGTTTTGCTCGCGCTTCTTCATTTCATGAACTATTCTTTGTTTTGGACGAACTGTACAAACTGTGACTTTTATACTGCGCCTTAGCGTTACTTCTACTTTGATTAACAAAAAAACTTAAATGCCAAGTGTTTATACGAGGTGCTTCTGGTTCGCTTCGACAATACGGATTCTGTAGTGCGCGTGGCCGATGCTTTCACTGGATTCCTCAAATAACGCGCCGTCTTTATGTTTTTCCGCGCTTCTAGCCCATAACGATTATCCGAGTCGCCTACAGGTGGTGTCATGCGCCGCAGTAGAGCCTCGCAATAGGCCTAGGCATCGGCACTCACGACGGTGTCCAGCGTGGGCAGGAGGAACGAGATGCCCCTGTCCTTGCTTGTCAGCTCGGCCGTCACTGTGGACAGGGCGCCCAGCAGCGAAAGGAACAACCGCGACGTCTGATTGGACAGGCTCTTCACCCACGATACCAGCACGTCGTTCACGCCCGAACGCTGGGGCCGTTCAGGCCGAGGAATCGGGCAGTCACATGCAATCAAGCGAAGTCAAGGTAGTCTGTTGGTTCAGCTACCTATTATAGGACGTTCCTGTATACACACACCTCCACTAACAGAAGAACAGGCTGGAAGCACCGCCTCTAGGCTTAAAGGGACACTAAAGGTTACTATGACGTCAAGTTAAAGTGATAAAGCAATGCTCTAGAACGTCTAAGGCGTCAATATAATCGCGAACAGAGCTTTAGTAACCGAGAAATTGAGGTAAATGCAAGACACCATTTTAGACCCCCCAGCGACATTCCGGTACTAGCCCGATGACGAAGGCAGTCCTCATCACAATTTATGTCACTAGTATTCAACTACTCGTACTAAAAAGATCATTTCATTAAGTTATAAGGCGGGAGAAAATACTACTTGTCTACTTCTGTTCGCTTCTAAGAAAAAATAACATTTTGACGTTACGCTTCAGTAGTATGGGTGGTCGAAAGGTTTCATCTTTGCTCGACTCTGCGCGCTCGACTCTGCGTCGCGCGCGCTTTGGAGTTTCAGTTGTTTCGTTATCGCGTCGTGCTGGGCTGGTTCTGCTGGCTCGCGAAACTTGCATTTGGAACATGCAGCGAGAATGCCACGTCCATGTGATGTGGGATGCGCGAAGCGAACGGTCCGCGGAACTTGGCCAAGGGCAGTTGCAGCGGTGAATCCAACGTTACTTATCACTGTGTGCCAACGAGTGAACCTCTCCGTTCGAAGTGGTTAAGTGCCGTACCTATGCCACAGCGCGTTGGCAAAGAGCCGCAAAATCGCATAGTGCGCTCGCTGCACTTTCGTCCAGAGGATTACGAGTTCAACGCCGACTTACTGAAGTCGTGTGGAGTGCCTTTCAAAGCAATGCTTTCCCGTAGCGCCGTTCCGTCGGTCTTGCCTGCATTCTCCGAAGCGCAACAAGAACTGCAGGTCGGAGACGGGGCGGTGATTGCGGCATTTGGTTTTCACGAAGGAAAAGCTACAAATGTGCGAATATGTACAGCCATGACATACAGTTGCCGTCGAAGTAGCACACAACGACGCCGGCAGCGCGAGCCCTCAGCAGCAGGTCACGTTCATCAGTGCTTAAATCGCTGAAGTCGAGCCCAGCATCGTGAGCCAATAGAGAGTTTTAGTATAGCGTAAAACCCTTGCGTTAGCGTTAGCGTGCCACGCAACGCTAACGCAAAGAAAGACTGCACTGCGCGGCACAAGGTAGTGTTTTATAATAGCGGAACGGAGAAAAGCGTTAACGTTAACGCAAACAAATACAGCGCCATCTAGATGTAAAGACACAAAGTACTGGAAAGCCAAATCCACACGAAATGTCGAGCTTATCCAATGCCGAATCCGCAAGTGTGTCCCTAAGTCAAGCTTATCGAAAGCCACAGTCGCTGCGTTAATTACGCATGTAGGTGTTCGGTTTGAGCGTTGTTTTGTCGAGAGTCGCGAAACGTACCGATTAATCTTGGCATGCTGCGATCGAGTGTTCTGTGGGACCCACATTACGTGTCCTTTTTAAGTTGGGATGACATAGACACCCTCATGCTTCGGGAATGAGAGCGACCGCGCACGTTCTACGTGTCCTCAAGATCCACTCAACGTCGAAGCTATACCGGAGGGGACGTTTCGCCGGCAATTTCTCTTCCAGAAAGCGGATTTCCCACTTCTTTCCATTTTTTTGCAACGGACGCCCACCTTGACGTCCATCCGAATGGGTTCAAGGCGAAAACCTCCTTCACGAGGTTCATATCGTCGTCGTTGGTAAAACGCACACGCATTGTGACCACAGCACCGACCACACTACTGTGTTTTGCCGCGGAAAACATGACATACATCGGTTCCACATGCGGCAAGCGAACGAGCGAAAAACACTTGGGCGCCCTCTCGAGGCGGATACAGCAAACACATTTAGCAAACCCATAGAGTTGTTCTACTAACTCTATGAGCAAACCCTCTCGTTAAGCCTACTGCGCCGCTAATCGAGAACGTATATCGTAAACAACGCCCATTTGTCACCTGTGCACCGCTGCCGAAGCATCATCACACAAATCTAAGGCGAACACGAGCATTAGTGGGGAAGGATAGAGCCTAGCAGTGCAGGCAGACGGCTCGATAGATCCGAAGCGGGCTGCTCTCACTTCGACTGGCGTCGCCATCTTGCCGTACGTAAGGCTCCCCTTGCGTGCGTTAGCGTTCAACGCTAAATCCTGAAAATAGCGTACGTACGTAAGAGCTCCAGCAGCGTTTACGTATAGCGCATGCGCAGTGTGGTGCACGCAACGCTAACGCTAACGCTAACTCTTTGCGTTTGCTGCTTTACGCTATACTAAAACTCTCTAATGTGTCGTCTGGGCCATCCATTGCAACGAGCGTCAAAGTTGGCGTCATAATATAAACAACCAGCTTATCGTCCCGCACTTTCCCTTTCGCTAGCCACCATATAGTTCCGCTTTCGCGCTGCTGTCGGCTCTGTCGTGGCTCTGTTTCTGGCAGCATGTTTGCGTTTTGCGCAGAAAAGCCGCAGCGCCGTCTGCGGGCGCTGTTTTACTCACCGACGGCGCAACGTCACTATGAGACCATGACGTCACCACTCCTCGATCGGAGAGCGGGCGATTCGAACTGCGCTGCTAGAGGTACGCGGACGCTTCAGATCGCATTTTCTCTTAAAATAAGTCTCTTCTTCGCTATAAACAAGCGTTTCGAGGTTTCTGGGACGGTATTTCAACAGTCCACGTTGATTTAATGTTAACCTTCAGCGTCCCTTTAAATAGTGAAGCTTCTTTGCAGTTTTTAATGAATCTTCATTAGGGGTTTGCGAAGCGGAAGAAGCCGATCGCATGATAGAGGTGTGTGCGTATATAATATTACTGTAAATGTAGCGCATGAGTGGTGGAAGAAGTGTGGGCAGAAAACACGAAGAGGAGTCGGACATTTTACCCCGTCTCAGGCTTGCTTAGGTCATGAAAGAAACTATGTTAGAAGGAATCAACAGTTTTGGTGTAGGCGCGCAGCAATATATATATATATATATATATATATATATATATATATATACATATATATATATATATATATATTACGTGAGGCCGGCGTCGCCAGCCTATTATTTCAGGGTAACAATAACGCTTTCGATGTTCCAGAAGTGTAACTCAGCAATAGAGCTCATCCTTTGAACAAGAACCAGGCGCCACGCGCTCACCTGGAAGAACACGACATGCACTTGCCCGCAGGCGGTGAGCGCCATGCAGCTCCAGGGGAAGCGGGCCCTGGCCGCCGCCCAGGGCAGCACCGGAGCTGTCGATGCTGTGCCTGGCTGCGCAGGAAGCGAGAACAGCGACAGCGAGAGCAGGAGAACGAGGGTTTCGGGCGTCACTTGGCTGCAAGCAGAGAGGGCGTGAGGACCGAGGAGGAGGCGAGGCAAGAAAAAATAGGCTGTATTCGTGCGAAGCAAGAGAGTATAAAATATCGGGGCAGTAGAAACGCAGTTTTTCGCCTTCCGAGCAGCATATCATAGGAAAGTTGCAGAATTGCCCACTCACTGATAGCGATAACAAGGCATTTAGAATGTCACACGAAGTTTGTAGTTCACGATCAGTGTAGGACGGAGTAAGCATTCGCTGACACGCCTGGTGCGGTAAGGCGCCCAAAGAGACACGTGAACATAGTTAGCGTTGTTAACTACTGTGAATGCCTGCGGTAACAATGCTAGTGCGATGAGGAGCGCCTGCAGCGGGGAGCACGCGCGCTTCTCCCAAAGAGTAAGTTTCCTTCTTGCCGCTATCATTTTGCTGTGCGGCGCCTCCGGACCACCAAGCAGATCACGTGACCACGAACACTGAGTGCGCGGTAGGCCTATGCGCGAATAGGTGCGCGTTGCCCGCCTGCTTGGGCAACAAGGCACGGCGGCAGCAACGGCGACGGCGCCAATGGGCTTTGAACGTCCGTGTATCGCAGTAAAATTAGTAATTGGTTTAATGAACTAACCACAACTGAAAACTCGGTCAAGCTCATAAAAAACTTACATGTAGTATAGACTATGTCCTAGGTCTCCCGAGCCTAAATCAGAGTTTTGAGCAATCACACTCGGCGTAGCAAAAACGATACGTTGGGCATTACCGGGTCAAAATGACTTTAACCAGATTTTAGACACAATGCCGCAGCAACACTGGAGATGAACACCGACCTTCTAGAGAAAACGAACGTCCACGCCGACTTCGGAATGGCTGAGACGACCAACGCCATGATAGCGATTGCCAAGGTAGAGAGTTCCCGGAAGCTGCAGAACGGGGTGAAAGCAGATATATCACGGTTGCATAACTGGGACTCATACCAACAGTGCACCAATATAAGGTGTCTACATGTACAGCCGCTCTGATTTCAATACCTTATATCGGATATATTTAGTTTGTCCGTAAACTTCGTAACGTATGCGAGTTATTCGGTTGCCGCGCACGGCAGTAGCAAGGCTGGTCGCGACATCGTGTACCGTTGTCAGATGGGAGGAGGACTTGGCACCTTTGAAGGCACCGCGTCCATGAGCATACATATCTCATCAACCCATCATCATCCGATACGTCGACCCCGGTACTCCCCCTCAACCCGGGTTGACTGGTTGGGGGGACTTGGTTCGGGCCAACGGTCCTTCCCGGACAAGGGGGCTGTTGTGGTGCAGCAACACAAAGTTACCGCACGCAACACACAAACAGCCATGCTGGTCGTACAGGACTCGAGCCTGACTGACCTTCGGACTGCCTCGGCGCAAAAGAGGCCAAGGCATACAACCATGCATAGCACCAAAGCCGTCCGCGGGGCAGCGCGACCAACCAACATCGTGTTAACGTGATCGTGTCGTAGAAAATGCCGCGTCCGATGTCATGCGTCGCATTGGCAAAAAGATTTTCGAACCACACATACCCAGGCCGTCCATATGGCGCAAGGAGTTCAATGAACAAATGGAATTGCGGTAGCTAAAATACGTGGAAAAATCGTAAACTACCACTTACACACTACCTACAGACGTGACAGCTCTCGGACTGTAATTTTAATATACGAGAAAACATAATTCTCTTACGCGAAAACTCAAACAAACCACTTTTCCAGTGTTTCTACAAATCACAGACAGGAAACGGCGTCCGCCATTTGCGCACGCCGGTGCGTAAATGTCTCAGAGTCCGCGGAGCAGCGCGCCCGCTTCCTTGAAAGACTTCCAGATGGCGCTTGCCTCCGCCGCATCGCGGTAAAGCTAGGGAAACGATGGAGCACGCTTTATTAGAATGTGAAGACATCTGCCCAGCGGTCGATTTAGGCACACCTGGCCTCCTTGAAACCTTTGGCTTCAGCTAGACCAGGGGAAAAATAAACATGTCCGCAATAGACATTAGTAAGAGGCGATTGGAAGATTGGTGGATGAAAAGTAGGGAAACGACAAAAAACAGAGTCGTACAAAAGCAAAGTTCGCAATAGGGAATAAGAAAGTTTGGTTGTGGGAGTTCATAGTGTGTTTTGTGTGTTTCTAAACCTAGGTGGGATATTAAGCATTACAATAGCAAGAGCTTTGTGGCGCAACCCGCCGCCCCGTTCCAAAGGGGACGTTCATAACATCCATCCATCCATCACTCCATCCATCCATCCGACAGCAAAGCAAAGTTCGCAATAGGGGGTCAGAAAATTTGGTTGTGAGAGTTAATAGTGTCTTTTTAACCTAGGTAGGACATTAGGCAGTATAATAGCAAGAGCTTGGTGGCGCCACCCACCACCCCGTTCCAAAGGGGACGCCCATAACATCCATCCACGGCCCCTGCAAGATGCCGCCATCGAGCACGCAATCGTGATAAGCGCAGAGCGCAGGTATGATGATGTAGTTAGACTGGAGCGTGATCAAAAATCCGTATGGAAGTGAACAGTTTGCAATAACATTGAGCTCCACGAGAAATGTACAATATATTCCGCATATACCCAGATGGAAGCTCGACACAGCCGACTGGGAAAGTTTTCCGAGAACGTACCATATTTGAAGCGAGGTCACATCGCAGCCTTCAGCATTGATTACGCAGTTGCGTACTGCACAGCTTTCATTACTCATGCTGGTTCAACGTCTATCCCACAAACAAATGGATCTTCTAATGAGCGACGCTTCCCTTTGTGGAATGAGCAATGTATGAAGAGGCGTCAAATCCAAAACAAAGCTCGGGGTCTTCTGCGAGAGTCGCCAACTGTAGAAAATTTACCTTCAAGCTTCGGACAGAGTGAGGAAAATAAAATGACGGCAAACACACTCGATGCCATTAGTGAATAACTAAGAGAATAGCATGGAAGATCAAACGAATTATCCTGGGTCCCACTTCGAACTTGTGTCTGGTTCTGCGCACTACTCACATTTTTAAGACATAAAGAGGGAATAGAAAGGAAGCCATAGGAACACAAATGCAGACAAACTGAGACGTACGTGGAACAGTTCTTTCAGTATGGCTGAATTGTGCGTTGAACTGATCTGCTGTAACGATTCTGCGCCAGGACTTAATTGCGTCTCATATGGAATTATCGAGCAGATACATAATCACACTCCTCTCATTGTTTGATGCAATATGGGAAGAAGGGTACGTTCCGTCTTCCGTATAATTTATAAGCCTTTATAATTCCCGTCGTTAAAGGAGAAAAAGAACCATCCTTGGCCAGTAGCTACAGACTGGTAGCATTAATTACTTGTCTGTGCAAGCTCTTCGAAAAGATGATAAACCGACACCTAATCAACTATTTAGAAACCAACAAATTATTACAGCCATAGCACTGCGGTTCCGGGAAGGATAGGTCAACGACAGACCACCTTATCCGCATAGAGTCAAATATAAGATATGCGTTTTTGCACAAACAATTCTTCTTGTCAGAGTTTTTAGACTAGGAAAAAACGTACGAAACTACCTGGCGATATGGAATTTTACAAGATCTCTCTTTCAATGGGTGTCCGCGGAAACATGTTAAACATAATTGAGAGCTATCTGTAAAACGCACATTCCGTGTGAGAGTTGGCACTACTCTGTCTAGACCGTTCATCTAGAAGACCGGCGTTACTCAAGGTGGGGTGCTTAACTGCACGCTATTCATTGTGAAAATAAATTCTTGGCGCTCAGCATTACCCCGTACAACGTTATTTATTAGCTTTTTTCAGTAAATATATATAATCTGCAGGCTGTGTTGGTAAACTGTTTAACAAATGTACGAGTGATAACGCTAAAGCAGGACATCTTCAGTGAAGCGACGAAACTGTCTTATATACACGTTCATCAAAGGGACGAACATTTCTGCCGGCCAGTTTGCATCTATGCCGCGTTCAGGGGCGCAATGCTAACGGCTGTTGATTCCGCAGTTGAAGAAAAGCTTGAAGCAGACAAAACAAAATCGTACTTCCAGTGTCCATGAAGGGTCAGCCTGTTCTCGAACACTCCCGGAGGCAGCCTACGCTCATCCTGGCGAATCTTCGCTCTGAAACAAAGTAGAAGTTTAGAAGTTCGCGGGAAATATGATGCCCACGACGTAGCCTTGGCTAGCTGCTTTCACTATAGGGCCAGTACGCATAAGGACTCTATACAAACAATTTCTCATTAGATAATTCCCTACACGCACGCACTCATTTGTACAGACAGGATCTTCTGGTGCACAGATTAGATTAAGTTGATGTGCCCGGCGTGGAGACTTGGTAAGTTAGCCAGAGCTAACCACTGAACGAGACAACGCAAAATGGTTCGCGTAACCCTAAACAAGAGATTCGAAGAGAACAGTACGGTTTCGAAAGGAAACTCAGGTAGCTAATACTCCTGTTGGGATTACGAGGAAGCAGTTAAGAATAAGAGGATGTCAAGTTCTCTTCCTCCTTTTTGCCTTTTAAAAGGTTATGCAAGAAGCATGACCACTTTCTTGACCCGTAGCCCAAGGGCATCAGTGGATACCATCAGTAACTATTAGTCAGAAGCAGGGCAATTCATTGAGAATTCAATGCAAACGTGGACATGTCCAAGGACATGAACATTATAGGAACATATACAATAACGCACATACTGACAGAAAGAAAAAAGCCGAATGATCAAATTCAGCAGAGCAGAAGTGTTCAAAAAGACAGCGGCGCACGGACAACAAATATTCATTAATATCACGGCAATACTAAGCCCACGTAGTAATGTTAAAAACGAGACAAGCAACAATAGGGAGGAAGAACTCAAGAAGGAAAGTTCACAGTTCAGCAAACACGAACGGGTCACCAGTGGTATATTCGACTTTATAATGTGGCGAGGGAAACGAAACGTGTCATGAGCTGCAAAATTTTGACGGTGTGATAATATTAGAAAGTTCGCAGGCTAGACATGAAATCGGCAGTCAAGACTGGGGTAACTGGGGACTGGCAATGGGTTCAAATAGACAAATAATATAACTATTATTATTATTATTATTATTATTATTATTATTATTATTATTATTATTATTATTATTATTATTGCCGCTGTTGTCGACAACTTTTCGAATAATTTAATATTATGAAGGACTTTTGCTGCAGAGTTTCTTGGGCAGTTCAAGCAAGTATATAGCAGAGCGGTAGTTGCCCTAGTGTTGACCACTTCAAATATGCTCAGTTCGTATCACTCAGTGCCTATCCATTTTGAAGGTCGTGTTCACGATATAGAAGAATCGTCATCTGTCTTAGCTAGCGTAGCACGAAACTAGCAAGTAAAGTAATACTGATTTCTCAGAAAACTTGGCCTTCGAAGAATACAACCTCAGAGTAACGAAAGCCTTTGTTGCACACCATCGGCGGGGTGGGCTAACTATCATAGCTACGATCATGTTTGGGGCAGTGGCTCACTCAGGGTGGGAAGACAGGCGAGCTAGCGATGTTCGAGCACTGTGACTGTCTTCTTTATGCGATCTTCAATAGATACCGTCTGCACGTTTTAGATGAGCTCCGATATCGCGGAGGCTAAGTAGGTTGTTGGTACAGTGTGGCACTCAGCGATCTTGGAGGTAATAACGGGATCACGACTTAAGGCTTTTTTAGAGCGCAGCACTTTGGCGTCCGTTCCTGGGTTTCGCGTCGTCGTCGGCGTTGTCGTCGGCGTTGTCATCGGCCTCGTAACCAGCTCGCCGACGAATCTGCTCCGCCGCCGCGCATGCGCGCTGTCGGCTCTCCGGGCGAGGGAGGATGTTGGAAGGGAGGAGGAGAGACTGTGGAGGAGGGCTGGCTACACAAATGGCTCTTTGGCGTCCGTTCCTGGGTTTCGCGTCGTCGTCGGCGTTGTCGTCGGCCTCGTAACCAGCTCCGCCCCCCTTTCATCCCCCCAGCGCTAGCAGCGACCGACTGATACCGCTTTCGTGAGTCCGCTACCGCACTCACGAAAGACGTCGTGCACTTCCTGCAACTCGCATTAACCGTCCATCGATCCACACCGATGTTAGTAGCGGGGGATTTTAATGTTGACATAAAGACAAACAGCAATTTCCTAACACTTATGCGGGAGAACATCCCGTTCCTCTCGCTCGTAACGCGTCCCACGGCTGTGACAACCTCGCGAGGCACTTGTATAGATCTCGTCTTTGAGAATCAAGCATTGGTGTACCAAGTCGAACATATATCAGTCTATTTCTCCGACCACAAAGCTTCCTTCATGACTGTCAAGAACTGTTAGTGGAGTCTTTGTTAAAGGAATACGTGTGAAAAATAAAAAAAAATTCTGTGATAGCGCATACATGTGTTGCTCGATTTCTTTGCCTCAATCTATCGAAAAGGTGAAACAGCTTATTTGCTGCGCTCAAATTTCGCATTAGGAAGTAACGTAATCGTCGGTAATTTTTTCTCTTACGAGAGTAGGATGACATTGCATTTTCGTTGTTATTCTTTTACACGGTGCACGAGAGTAACGCAAAACGTCAGCCGGCAAAACATATGAGGCCGGGTACGTTATGGCTTTACACATTTCATTACGTCATTTCGTTTGCACGAGCCACTAAAATCACGCATTAGAGATACTGAGAAATAAAAAATCTTACGAGCACCAACACGCGTTTCGCTATATGGGCCTCGATGTCATCATAACTATTAAAATAAAAGGACTCCCTACTGTGTTCCAAGTACCTCCTATGTTGTAGCGCAATAGAAAGCCTGCCATTCGAAGTGTCTATAATCGTGCAGTGGTATCTCCGGAAGGCTAGTAAAAATTTCTAGAACTGAATTTTTTTGTCCTGCGTAGTCTCTTAGTAAAGCTTTGTACGGATGCCTACAACACTGATTACCGGACGCGAGGCAATCTCGAACGCACCACTCCGTTCAACGTGATTCCGTTCATTTGCACAAGTGGGCGCCACTTTTCTACATGCGCTAGCTGGAAACGAAAAGAAATTACTCCCTCACGCAAATAAAAGTTGGCAGAAGAGCATAAAATACGATTTCAGGGACTACAATATTGTAAAAAAAACCTCTCTCCACGTTTCTTTTTTTTTTTTTGGGGGGGGGGGGGAGGCGGTTACGTGACGCTACTGGGATTAGTTGCGTTCTTTCACCGTCGGGCGCCGCCACATGTCGTCCTTGCGCAACTTTCAGAACCAAATCAAAAATGTAATTCCTTGCTTATGGCATACAAGCATGCTTGTTTCCGTCAATGTGGCACGCACTCTTCTTATTCCCATTACAATACAAACACATGTTCCCAGCGGTAGACAGTCCGTTTAAACATAGCATTCAAGAAGGAACAACCCATTGGTTCCAGGACGCGGAAAAAATACCACAACTTTCATAAAGTTCGTATTTGCATATTCAAGAACAGTTGGTATTATGAGCTGATTACAGGAAGAAGCGTAGCGGCTGGTAAGGCGCAGTCGAGCACGTGCACATTATTCCCGTGCGGTTTTTGCGAGTTTTGTGAAGAAAAAAAAAAAAGAAACGCGCTGCAATGGAGCTGAAATGCACGGAAAACGCAGCGCTCATTCTTGCTGGTTAAATTTAGAACGTCCAAAGGGTGTTCGGTTAAGAGCAATCGACGTAACACATATTTTGTGTACCTGCTTACAGAGAAACAATGCAACGCAGCGGAAGACGAAAGCAGGTGGCGAAATTAATGGTCGATTTATTTCGGATACCAGGTACCTAGTGGTGATTGACTCGTCTCGCTTACCGTTCCTATACTTAGAAATACTCAGTTTTCTAATGGGAACATACATCTCTGAACGAAAATGTTTAGCTTAATAATGAGTAACATACCGTATTTGACCGAATATTTATGATGCTATTTTAGTTGCATCGAATTTTTAAATATTGCCTGTGGCAAACGGCACAATTTTAAAGCCTGATCTAAATTACGCGACGAACTGGTCATTACTCCAAGGAGAAATCGATATTCTTAATTAAATATTTAACACAATTCCGCTAGTTAATTTTTAATATAATTACTCTGCAGCACACATTTCAATCTACGAATAGTAGCTGGTGCGTTTGCAAGGCATATCGACTTTGAACGAATTCTGAGGATGGCACTGGTTTCGAGATATGCGCCGTCAATGTTGCGGCAAAAATGCACTGTTATCCGACTTACCTTTCAGCAAAACGTCTGTTTTATACATTGAAGCATAAAAGTAGCTGGAACATCGAAAATTAATATCTCGAAACTGGTGGAGTCCTGAGTATTCGTTCTAAGTGGGTATGCCTTGCAAACTCACAGGCTACTCTTCGTAGATAAAAATACGCACCATAGAATTATTAACAATTATTTAGTGTACGTGCGATACCTATTCAGTCAAGCATTTTTGTTTCTCGTAGAAGTAATGCACGTTTTATCGACTAATTTAGATCAGGAATTACAACCGCAGGCATCTTTTTTTATAAATTTGGTGCAGCTAATAAAGAGCATCTTTTAGGTCGACCCCTGTATATTGAATGCGCCGAAAAATAAAAGTATAACTTCAAATATGGGTCGAACTGTATCTTTAAAAAAAACAATAAACTATAAAAGTGACACACCCTGATTTACCATAAGCACAGCTACCAAATCTTCCTAGTCGATGCCACAAATTGCATCCTCGACAAAATTGTCAGAGAACTCAGTCTCTTCGGGTGTTTCGCAGCCGCCCTCGGCTCCCCAAACAACGCATGCCTCGGGTGCGTTGGATATGAAGTTTCTTCTTGAATCCAGCATGGACAATCTCCACACAGGCTATTAGCCCCGAGAACGAACACGAGCGGCGCTGCGAGCGCCGCTCGCGTGACGTCAGGGCACGGACTCGCGCCTGTCGTCTGCTACAGTTCGTGCGTTGTACGGGCGCTTTCTGCGGTGTTTTCGTTTGTTCGCCCTCGTTCTCTCTGCTTGTATACTTATGGTGGTCGTCTCAAATATATTTTTATGACGTCTTCCTTTGCGAACATTTATTCAAAGAGCTAATTTCTTAGACAACAATGCAGCTCTCGAAGGCAACGCTACAGTACCAGCCGAAGCGACGCAGACCAGCCCATTGCGGGTTTTTCATACGCGGATAGACAATCGCAAAAGCATAGCCTATATGAATCCAGTTATGATACCATACCTGCCGCGGTGCAACAAGTATGTCACAAATCTGGCTATATATGACTTCTACAGCAGTTACGTTGATTTTATTCCGCTAAAACAGGTTTGCTCACGACGAGTAGTTCATGGTATAATATCGAATTTTTGCATTTCCTCACAGAAACGCTCGGCAGTAGCACGGTGACTTAACTAATAATGGAGCTTAGATTCTACACGCCTCACTTGCTTCTTTAACTGCTTGTCAACATTAGGCGGTTCTTCACGTGTTTATTTTTTTTAAGCGGCGGAAATTTGAAGTAAAGTTAACGAAGGCTTACAGCTATTTACAGAGTACAAATAGGAATGTACCAATATATATTCCCTTTTCCGTGCTACACGTTCAACTCACCTCTTTAGAGCGCGTTTGTTAATGATTAATAATGCATGTTATGTTCCTCTTTTTTATCTATGTTACCAAGTGTATATCATTTATTTATTTCAATGCCGCAGTGTGTTTTGCATTGTTATCATGGAAGTATTTCACTGTGCTTTCATATATTGTATAACTGCAATGTTTTATGGCCACTATATAAATGTAATTTATATGGCGCTTGATGTGTTACCCCATGCAGCCATATTGTACTTAAGAGGGTGAGATTACCTCAAGCCGCGTCTGTGCGGCTTTTTTCCCTCATCCACCTCCATTTACCACTCCTCTGTACATGTGTGTGTGTAAATCGAAATTAATAAATCAAATCAAATCAAACTCACTTGAGAAATTTGCTGGTGCTTGTTGCTAGAGGAATATACATGACGAATCTGTTTGGCAAACTGACACAGGCTGCTAGGCCCAATTTTTTTAGTGAAGTATGCCTGCTGGACCGCATAGCTGCAGCCAGAAAGCAGTCGAAGCGTCAATGACTAGTAGTATGGGACATATTGAAGATATCGAAATTCCCCCTGTGGAGGGTCAGAAATCAAGTGAAAGTATATGCAAGGCTTGTGGTGCTTTCTTTATGAATGTTTGCGATTGGATTGGAGCAAACTTAAATTAGCCTGCAAGGTTCTCTTTTAAGTACCGACGAAGCGAATAGTTATCCGTTTGTATAATTAAATACCCCGCAGGGGCGTCTGCGTAAGCAGGCGTTTGGTGTGTTGCGACACCACGTACCTGAGCACACGAGGGTTGGACCCTCCCGCGTGTAGCCGTGCGCGGCTTCGCCGTGTCTGGGGAAAAGGGGATCCTGGGGGTTGAGCCGATGCTGGGTGTTTGGACCTTTAAGGCCCCCCGGCGGAGGCAACACACCCCTTTGGCCTCTGCTTCACATAGACGGCACCTCCAGACTGACCCACCTGGAGGAAATCGGCAGTCGCCTTTTCCTGTCCTCCTCTCCAATCTTCGTCTTTCTCTCTCACTTTCCCATCTTTCCTGTCTTCTCTTCGCTTCTTATTACTTCCGTATTTCCTGGCGGCAAGGGTTAACCGTGTGTGATATATTCAACCTTGGGTATATACATTAGGTTATAGTGGCGCTGCATAGCTGGCGTCTGCAGGTTTCTTGGAACCTGTAGCGTCCCCTTGTTGGGCTCCGTGGTGGGTGGCTACCACCGCCACCGAATTTTGAAACCATCCAATGGCAGAAGCGTTCCCGCGACTTTCAGATCGGCCTCTGAAAAGAGGTCGCACCGAAGCAACTTTTCAGTTCTTTTTAAAACCAAGCCAAGACACATTTGCGAAATACCATGTTCTTCATAGTGAAGGCAACACCACCGTTAGAAAACTGTCACCATTCATTGTATCGAAATGCCTAGCAAATACAATTGGAGCTGGCTACAAAGCCTCGAAGATGGCTAGCGGAGACCTCCTCCTTGAACTAACCAAAAAAGATCAACTTGAAAAACTTGCTGAACTGACCACTATCGGTGACATCAAAGTGACAATTTCTCCACATCGCTCACTCAACACTAGCAGGGGAGTGATTTCTGAAGAAGACTTCTTGAACCTCAGCGACGAAGAGCTCCTCGAAGGATTTCAGGAGCAAAACGTAATTAAGGTCCAGAGAATCACACTACGACGAAATGACCAACAGATTCCGACAAAACATGTGATTTTGACATTTGGTAGTAGCACTGTCCCTAGTTCACTCGACGCAGGATATCTGAAAATCAACGTCAGACCGTACATACCCAACCCAAGGCGCTGCTTCAAGTGCCAGAGGTTCGGGCATGCATCTCAATCATGCAGAGGAAAGGAAACATGCGCGAAGTGTAGTGGCAATGACCATCCATCTGACAACTGCAATGCTCCCGTACAATGTGTCAATTGCAAGGGCGATCATCCTGCTTACTCGCGGAGCTGCCCTTGCTGGAAAAGAGAAAAAGAAATAATTGCAATCACAGTAAAGGAAAAGATTTCATTCTACGAAGCGAGGAAAAGGCTAGGGCACTTACCTCAAGCAAGCTATGCCAGTGTGACGCGGCAGGGGGCAGCGCCACACCGGTCTCAGGAATCTACAGGGTCCACATCAGGTACTCCTGTAGAAACCCCAACCGCCCCCTTGGTGGCTGCAGCCAGTGCTGCTCCACCAGTAACGCATACGGGCCCGCAGACAATAGTGCCGCAGGGCCCGAAGTTGAAGCGTACCCCACGGCCCGAGACGCGCGTCTCGGCGCCTGGCTCTCGATCGTCCAGTGCCTCGGAAAAGGCAATGGACGTCGATCCAAAAATCCCGGCGTCATTGACGCCAAAAGACCCGCGCTCCTTGGAGCACACACAGAAGGATAAACATATTTTAACTTCTGTGAGATGGGGAAAGGTAACCTGAGCGGTTACCGCCCTTCATAATAGTAACCAGGTTTTAAATAGATGTCACCTACAATTTATGAGCTCACACACAAAAGTATTTTTTTCCCAATTCCAATAAGATGGCTTTTCTCATTCATTGGAACTGCAGAGGCCTAATTCACAATCTAGGTGACATCAAAGACATCATAAATAAATTATCACCAGTAGCATTCTGCCTTCAAGAAACGAACCTGGGACCCAAACATACACATTTTCTTAAAGGTTTTACTGTCATAAGAAAGGACCGCGAGCACTCCAGCCGTCTATCAGGAGGTGTCGCAATTATCGTCCAAGGTGGCATCCCCACACGGAACGTTTCACTACAAACTGCGTCTGAGGCAGTAGCCGTCACTGTTTTAACTTTTAAGACTGTCACCATATGTTCGTTGTACATCCCTCCCCATACCCATTTCACAACTCGAGACATGGAAAATTTAATTAGCCAGCTGCCGGAGCCTTTTGTTTTAGTTGGAGATTTTAATGCTCATTGCACTCTTTGGGGCAGCGATAAGAATGACCCAAGAGGCCAACTTATCGAAGATTTCATTTTGACAAACAACATCTGTCTTTTAAATTCAGGTGCACCAACTCATTTTTCACCGAGTTCACGCAATTTTAGCTGCCTCGATTTAGCCTTTTGCTCTCCGGACATTTTTACAGATTTTAAATGGGATGTACTCGAGACTTCATATGGCAGTGATCATCTACCTGCCATAATCAACCTCACCTCAACACTACCCATTATATCGCACAAACCACGCCAATGGAAATTACAAATGGCAGACTGGGCTGTTTTTACAGAAAGTGCCAGGCTGGAGGAGCTTATTGTAACAAACTTAAGCATTGACAAAATTAATGAAAAATTTACTAACAGTATTATTTCTGCAGCTGAAAAGGCCATTCCACAATCTTCTGGCGTTGTTCGCAAAAAGTTAAATCCTTGGTGGACACACGAGTGTACCATAGCAAAAAAGCTGCAAAATAAGGCCTGGGGAATTTTACGCAGGTACCCAACCCATAACAACTTTTTAACTTTTAAACAAGCCAAAGCGAAAGCTCGATACATTCGGAGACAGGCAGAAAAATCTTCCTGGCAAAAATATGTATCAACAATTAATAGCACCGTCACATCCAAAAGGATGTGGGAACAGGTCAGGAAGTTTAAGGGGGACTACACACCATACACGATACCAATACTCACACCTTCAGGCACTCAGACAACACTACAAGAACAAGCGAATATACTTGGGGAACACTTCTATAACGTCTCTAGCTCGGCTAATTATACAAACAGATTCTTAAATTACAAACTATCTGCAGAAAAACAGAAACTACCAACTACTTGTACGTCAAGCGACGAATACAACGCTCCATTTACGTTACAAGAGCTTAACAGGGTTCTCTGTGCTGGCAAAAAAACTGCAGTAGGTCCTGACCGCATCCATTATTCTATGCTCGCACACTTGTCCCAAGCATCCGTAGGTGCTCTCCTTAATTTTTTTAACAAAATATTTGAATCCGGAAGCATGCCAAAATGTTGGAAAAATGCAATAGTTGTGCCTTTTTTAAAAACAGGAAAATCCCCCACATCCCCAAGCAGCTTTCGACCCATTGCCCTGACAAGTTGTTTGGCAAAATCGTACGAGAGCGTCGTAAATGCGAGGTTAACATTCACGCTTGATAAACGGAACTCCATCGATTTTCACCAGTGTGGCTATAAGAAAGGGTGTTCAACGACAGACCACCTCGTCCGGCTTGAACACGAAATACGTGAAGCATTTTTACACAAACAGCACTGCCTGGCGGTGTTCTTCGACCTAGAGAAAGCGTACGACACCACGTGGAGATTCGGAATCTTACGTGACCTCGCCGCGTTAGGAATCCGTGGCAAAATGCTAAACTGTCTGGGTGATTTTATGTCCAACAGAACATTCCAAATCCGTCTAGGCACTGTGCTCTCGCGCACATTTATCCAAGAAAACGGCGTGCCACAAGGTTGCGTACTTAGCACAACACTTTTTATAATAAAAATGAACTCTGTCAACAAAGTAATTCCCACCTCTGTTATGCACTCCATATATGTCGATGATCTGGAAATAGCGTGCCGCGGCTCTAACTTACGAACATGTGAAAGGCAACTCCAGATAACAATAAATAAACTAATGGAGTGGGCTGAGAAAAATGGCTTCCGATTCTCTACTCAGAAAACTGTTACAGTGCTATTTTCGCAAAAACGAGGGTTGTACTTAGACCCGGATTTAAGATTGAATGATGTCGCGCTGCCGGTAAAACAAGAATATAAATTCTTGGGAGTAACCTTTGACAAAAAACTAAACTTTCTCGCCCACATTAAAGCACTAAAAATTAAGGCAAATAAAGCATTGAATATCCTCAAAGTGTTATCTCATAAGCACTGGGGTTCTGACCGAACGTGTCTATTACGCATTTATCGGTCCCTTATTCGTAGCCTTTTAGACTACGGCTCCATTGTTTACGGCTCAGCCAGACAATCCTACATCCAAAGACTTGATCCAGTACATAACCTTGGACTGCGACTGGCAAGTGGTGCCTACAGAACTTCACCCATTGAAAGCTTATACGTCGAATGTAATGAACCCTCCTTACAGCAGCGCAGAGCATTACTCACTTTTTCCTACGTACTCAGAATTCAGTCATCACCACAACACATATGCTACAAAATCCTCACACAATGCAACTCACGCTTACACTACACAAATAAACCGAACGTGATTAGGCCACTTGTCCTGCGGTATGAGCAATACTGTCGTGATTATGACATTCCCCAAGGAGTCCTCCAGGTTGCCAAGAAACCACAACGGATGGCACCGTGGTGCGATTTCACACAGTTGTGCGACTGGACATTGACTCATTTAAAGAAGAAAGACACCCCACGCGAACACATTACACAAGAATTCCGTGCACTTCAGGACAAATATCAAAATAACATGCAATATTACACTGATGGCTCTAAAACAAAAGATCACGTGGGTGTGGGGGTCGTAACGGAAAATTGGGAAACAAGTATTCGATTACCACAACACGCTTCTGTGTTCACAGCTGAAGTTTACGCTATCTGGGTTGCTGTTAAAAAGATTATAACTGATAAACACAAACATGCAGTCATATACACTGACTCTTTAAGCTCACTGAAGGCTCTACAGATGACATCTGAGTGTGAACCCCTGATAGGAGACATTTTAAACATGTTGGTGCTTAACGAATACGGGAGGTCAATTCGTTTCTGCTGGGTCCCAAGCCATGTTGGGATACCAGGTAACGAAGCGGCTGATAGATGTGCATTGATGGCAGCGCACAAAGATATTACAAACACGAAACTCCCATATAATGATAGCATCCGTGCAATTAGAAAAGCCTTCACGGTAAAATGGCAAGGCGAATGGGACCGTTGTGCCGACAACAAGCTACATCTCACGAAATCCATAGTTGGCGAGTGGAAGTCATGCTCTCATCAGGAGCGGTTCATCGAAGTAGTTTTGTGCCGACTACGCATTGGGCACACACACCTCACGCACAATTACCTACTTACGAAAGAAGACACACCAACATGCGAGAAATGTCAACAGCCACTAACAGTTATGCACATATTACTCACATGTACGCAGCTTGAAACACACAGACGAACACTTTTGCACAAATTATATCAACTACACATACCTTTACACCTTGCTCTAATTTTAGGTGACGATCCGCTAGTCCCATTATGTGACGTCCGTAAATTTCTAAACGACACTGGATTTTTACATAAAATCTAGATTATTAACAGAGCCTTTTCCTTCATTCACTGGATTTTAAAACACCTCGTGTTTGGCGCAGCATAGCCTTAGCTGCTTTTGCGCCATTAAACCCCATTTAACTAACTAACTGTATAATTAAATAACGCTGGATCGAGACATGGTGAGACAAAAGGTGCTTGAATTTTCCTTTTGTAGGCAATCTAGGCTGCGTAGTAGTAGCTCGAGAATACTTTAGCCATTCCAGTTGGCGCTGTAAAAAAATGCTTTATGGTTTTAATTCGAAGTTGAAGTGAACTGATGGGTTTCGCGAACATAGCGTGCCTCGCCATACGGACAGTCGATTGCTACCGTTACGTGATCAGGGGTGTGCCATATTGTCGATAAAGGCTACTGAGGGCCACTATGATACATTTCATCACTTTCAATTGAGTGGCTGTTGATCTAAACAACGAAACTTTTCTCTCAGGTGATTGCTACTATGGTGTTTGTGAATTAACTATGTAAATACTCTACATGACACGCCGTCGTGTTAGCAGCCATGAGCAATTCGTTTTTTGGAGGCCTGTTTCAGAGGGGGATGAAAGTAGCAGCAAACATTTTCATAAGAAATGCGCGCCTAACTATTTTTTACGCATTAATGAATGGCCATATTTGAATAGAACAACACACCAGAGTAATAGTAATCATGATGACAGCTTCGCTGGGCAGTGTCTTTCTAACATCGGATAACATGTTGACGCCAAGTACCAAATTTTTCTTCCACGTAAAATGCAATACCTCTCATAGCTAAATACTAAAGGAATGTTAAGTGTTTAGCGAAGCATCATACACAACTTCGCGCGTTGAATTTGCAGATATTCTTTTTTTAGTCAAAATTTACCGATAGACACGGCGCATATATGCATTGCAAAAACTTGTAGACCCCTCTAACGCTACTTAGCTTGCGATATCCAAGTCGCAAAGTTTCTCGACTCACACGCTTTTGAAGAAGAAACTGTGGTTAAGGTATTGCAGCTGAAAGAAGCCGACTTATTCTTCAATACGTACGGCTCGAGCCACCTACACCCCAAGCATACACGAAGGGAACGAGCGCGCGCGGCAGCCGAGCGAGCCGGAGCGAGCGGCGTCCTGGCCGTGACGTCACTCGCGAGAGGGCGCCATTCCTCTTTCTCGGGGTAATAGAGGGCGCACGACTAAAGAACTCCCGTAGCTCGGTACTATTGCTAGCTTTGTTTACAAATATAGGCCGATATTCTTTGGTCACGAATATAGATCGATAGCTCACTCCGGATAACATTTCCGAGAGAGAAAAAAAGTAAACCAATTTTTGAATATACACGGCATATATATCGAGTGATGACCAGTGTGAAGAAGCTAGCCGCAGCGCTTCTCACCGCTCCGTCTTCATCCTCCTCAGCAGGTAACACCACAGGTAGAGGGTACACAGGAAGATGGTCGGCATTGAGTAGAAAGTGAAGGTGAACCTGCCCAGGACGTGGTACTCGGGATACTCCCTGTGTGAGCGACAGCAAAGGTTATGCGGAAACCGATAACGACGGATGCTGTCAGCTTCAACGTACCAGCATGCAGATTGTTTTACGGCAACGTTATTCGCATCGCACTCTCTTCAGCCGGCGAGCACGGATATAACGGCCCTTCAGCCAACACGTTCAGTCGTCAGTGAAACAGCGGGCCGGCGCCTGTGCCCGCTGACCGCTCCGCTCTCAAGCCCTCTGAGTAAGGGCAGTGAGCCGGCAAAGGGAGTGCTGATACCTTACTTTAGCTGGTACTAACTCACTTCATGTACAGCCGAGTTAAAAAAAAACACATTTGCGTTCATAATTCGAATTTCCTCAAACATTTGCAGCATAAAATGTCTTTTTACACTGCCCACTGCTCATTTCTCTACCTCTTTTTCCTTTCTTCTTTTTTTTTACAGTACAGTTCAAATTTTTGCCGCCAGAAGCCGCGATATGTCACCAAGAGCGCACCGTAAACCTTCCAGAGGCGCTTGAACTTAAAGTGGACGGAAGCATCACTTAATGAGGGCAGCAGCAGTAATGGAAGCATCAACCGGTCAAAAGTCGAGATAAGCTTAAAGCTTATCTAAGTTTATAGATTATAAAGTATTAATAATAATATATGGGGTTTTACGTGCCAAAACCACTTCCTGATTATGAGGCACGCCGTAGTGGGGGTTTCCGGAAATTTTGACCACCTGGGGTTCTTTAACGTGCACCTAAATCTAAGTACACGGGTGTTTTCGCATTTCGCCCCCATCGAAATGCGGCCGCCGTGGCCAGGATTCGATCCCGCGACCTCGTGCTCAGCAGCCTAACACCATAGCCACTGAGCAACCACGGCGGGTTTATAAAGTATTGGTGGCAAAAAGAGCAGGAAAGAGATTCATACGACCGGATCCTTTTCAGGCATAGGTAGCGATACAAGGCACACAAAAAAGTTTTCAGCAAGAACAAGAAAATTTATGGAGATGTATACAAAAGTGGTAGAATGAAAAACACGTACGGTACACCTGATTAAATCAAGCAGGCTAGGCGACTGTTTGTCACCGCCACGTTTCATATGTGATGCCAATAAATGATCATCATCAACAACAACGCACAATAACCGCTCAACCGCGCTGGGCCAAAAGCACGACAACCCACACTCCTAAGGCATACTTCTCAGCTATTGCTCGATAAGAATGTGAAAAGTGGAGCAGAACGAAAATGGCAGTTTCGCCGAATCACTAACTGCGACGTCAAGATTTAACGTTGCGCTTGAACATTGAACTTCTCGTACGGTGTTCACACTAAGCTCGGGTCCGACTAACGCGTGCGCGACATACGCGCGTGCCGAAATTTCGGGCGCCCTGAAAAGTTTCAACAGGACGTGTAGGGCCTGCACTGTGACACCGCACAGGCGCCACTACGGCACACGTAAAGAGCCATGTCTGCGAAATTACAACACTTTATTGATTGAGCACTGACATTCCATGGAACTTTTAGTATATAATAGTCTGCGAATATTTACCATAAAAGACACGTGACGTGAGTGTTATGTTTCGCGAAATTCGTTCGGGGACCGCCATTCTCCAAATCTTGATAAATAGTTTAGTCAAGGACGTAAGACCTGTTGTGAACGCTTTCAGTGGTTGAATAGAGCAGCAATATAACCTGCATACGCGGCATGAACCTATACGCATATCCACGCATATCAAACGCACGCCAAATGCACGCAGGGTGGCTTAACGAATTTTCTCGTTCAACTGCTTAGCGCGATGTCAACCATTGTGTTCCCGATTTGGCGGGCTGCATTTCCTTGGGAGCGGAATGCGAACACGGGGTGTCGCGTTCACGCCGCTCTCTCTCAACCACTGCCTTAGCGCGACGAGCAGCTAAGCGAAACTGCTGTCATGCTCACGCATGATGCGCTCCAAGTCCATATGTCTAGTGAACCCACTGCCACCAATCCGCAAATTCTAACATACACCCTAGAGAAATCCATTAAACTGTCATTTATTGAAATTTTATTAATTACTCCATCGCACGTTCTAACAGGTAAGTAAATATAATTAACCATAATTTCACTGCTCGCTCTTCGGAGTCTTCTCGGTTGTACAGTTTCAAATTGCTGCTCTTCCGCTTCCCTATTTGTTTGCCTACTTTGCCATAAGTAGTTATTTGCTTTGGTGCATAATAGAGGATGCGACGAGCACCCGCTGTTGTGGCGTAATGGCCTGTGGTGCTGCCCTGCTCATCATCATCATGCGCCTATTTTATGTACACTGCAGGACGAAGGCCTCTCTCCCTGCGATCGCCAATTACTCCTGTCCTGCGCCAACCAATTACCCCTGTCCGGCGCTGCTAAGCAGGTCTCGGCCGCGGAAGCCGCATTTCAATGGGGGCTAACACAGAAGCGCCCGCGTACGGTGCGTTGGGTGCGCCGTAGAGAACCCCAGCCTAGGTGGTCGAAATTCATCCGAAGTCTTCCACTACGGCTTGCCTCATAACCACATCGATCGGCGCAAAGCTCCTCCCTGATGTGGCGCGGCTGTTGTATGCAGCGTTTAGTGTGACAACAGGGCGGACGCATAGGCAATGGTGATAACTGTTATCCTTCCCCTCTCGGCTGGCGAGACCAAGCTATGACAGCGTACTTGAGTTGGGTCGCGCACGTCTCGGGCGCGCACTTCAGGATCGGCCTCCCGGCCCTGCGGTTTAAACTCGGCATCTGTGGAGCGCAGCTTGGGGTCGGCCCTACGACGACGAGCCCGTTTATGAACCAATTATCGCTGACGCTCGCGGTATAGGCAGCTTAGTTCTCAGGAGTACGCACTACTAGTGGTCTTCCCATAGTCGTATCTGGGATGGAATGTGCGGAACCACTAATCCAAACCTCCATATATTGGGCGCAAGGCGAACCGCTGGAGATGCGGGAGATGCGATCGTTTTGACGATTGGTTGGATTCGTATGAGAATTGACGTGGCAGCCAGCACTTCTTGCTGGTGCAAGAAGTTCCGGCAGCCACGCGCTGCTAGCATCGCGTTTCAATCGCTGGGCACTTTTCGTTGACCGCGAACCGCCAGCATAGTATCTGTTTCTATCGCGGCAGGGTAGAATTAATCGATGCTGATCTGGCTCGATCGCCGGAAATGCACCTTGTGACAACCGTGTGAGATTCACGTATAAGATATAGCATTCTCAGAGGAGGACAGGGGTCACTCCAGCCCTTTCCCCCTGTTGAGTTATTCTTTTCCTCTGCCGCTAGGTCACGTGGCCCCTTTTTAGCCAAGTACGACAACGACGGCACAGGGTCCGCATAAGCAGTTTGGCTGTAAAAAGCTCTGTATCTCATTTTCGCCACAGCGTAAGAAGGGTCACTGTCCACCAAAGAACATCTCCCTTCCTTCCTATGCCTTTCGGGATAGAGTCAGTTTATATCTCACTTGGCCATATATGCCAGCAGGTCGTTGAAGGCCGGGGAGTGGAGCTGTGCGGTTGAAGCCAGCGTTGAGCAGTAGATGACGGCCGTCAGGAGGCACCGGCGTAGCCGCTGGCGGTACTTCCTGGGTTCGTGTGAAATCAGCGGGCCTCAGAAAACGCTTACCCAAACGCCCTTATACTACTGCGTACGGGACTGCTTTCTTCCATGTAGCATTTCCCTTCTTTCGTTCAATCCCCTTTGCCCCGTGGAGTAAAGCCAGCCGGAAATCCCTCAGATTAACCTCTCTGCGTTACTTTCCCTCCAATATATTGTGGATGGAGTCATGGTTGCTTGTTTTTCAACAGACGTTCCGCTAAATGGAGCGGATTTTGAGCATTTTACCGAAGCAAAGGAAGAAAAGCTGTTCTAGGTGTGCAGATATGTTCGCCGGTCATCCCCAGTCTCCATTTTTATTAATGATTTTGAAAAATTTTCTTTTGCTGCTTGAGTTTTCAAGAGAACGAAAGCAATCCTAGTTATACGAGAAAAAGAATGGTCTTCATTAAATAAATACAGAAGTGTTCTGCCTGTCAGACACGCTTTCTTGTTTCACGAATTTTACCGAATCCGCAGTTTGGTTAACTCCCACAGTAAAAAAGTGTACTGGCTACGGCTCTAAAATATTTATTGACACTGGGCGGGTCAATATCATTCATTGTAGCTAATTACCATGGAGTATCATCGATATGATACGGCTAAAGAATCGCCAAAACAAAACATTGCACAATATCAGCCAAAATCCAGATTTTTGCTCTTTCTGCATCTACATATTGTCACGTACGAGTTTGCGCCGCTGTGGACAAAAGCACGTTGGGAGGTAAAGAGGAGATTGACGTGTGTCGGCGATCGGTAGATGCCGCTACCCTGGCTACTGAGCTACGACCTTGTAACTGTATATATTGTCAACAGATATATTTTCTCCCCGTAACATTTTGGTGGAGGTGCGAGGTACTCTCGCCACAAGCCGGTCCTGGATCTTCGCAGCAGGCGTCATATCGGTTCCGCTGTTATGGCCACTGACGCTGCCTCCGCCGCTCAGAAACCAACGGAACCAGTGCTAACACAGCTACGTCAGCCGGCACTCTTCATCGGCACTGGCAAGGTCAACGTCGAAGACTGGCTGACGGCGTATGAACGCGGCCGTAAGCACAAAAAGTGGGATGCCACACTTTTGCTGGCCAACGTGATCTTTTCCTCTGACGGAACCGCGAAGATATGGTTCGAGACGCATGAAGCCGACATTAGAAGCTGGGTCTCCTGCTAGGAAAAGCTGCGCGATTTTTTCGGAAGACCTGTGGGACGTCAAATGGAGACCAAGCAAGAGCTAGCATCTCCTGCCCAGACATCAACCAAATCGTACGTAGCGTATATTCAAGACGTTATGGCTATCTGCCGTAAACCGGACGCGGACATGTTGGAGACCGATAAGGTTGGACACAGCTTGAAGGTCATCGCGGACTATGCATTCAACCTTCTGCTTTACAGGAACTGCTGAACGGTTGAGTCCATCATTAAGGAACGCCGGAATTACGAGCAAGCGAAGAGGAAACGCATCGTGCAACGCTTCGACCGACTTCCGAATACGGCTGCCACTTCCTCCTGCAACGACCCTCCCGTGTCACATTAGGACCCTCCGGCACCACATCCGCCTACTGCGCCAAGCTTGACACCGTCGCGAACTTGAGGCTATGACTCCAAGTATTCACTGCCCCCATGCGCATGACAACATGACCATCTCGCTTGTTCAAGCTGTTGTCCGCCAAGAAATTTCGAACATGGACATCCAGTCTGCCGTCCGTCCACATCCCACCCCTACCGCTCCTGTCATTGCCTCTGCTGCACCTCGGGAACAATCAGGATATCGATTCGGGAACAGTCGTTCCCGAATCGATATCGGAACCCCTCTGAGTGGCGAACACCGGATGACAGGCCAATTTGCTTTGCTTGCTCCCAGGTCGGTCACATCTCCCACCACTGCCGTAGTAGCCGCTGGTACTCCTCGCCTCGACCATATGCTGATCGCTGCTTCAACCGAGACCTTCGGCCTCTGCCGCCCCTCTCTGAACCATACCATGCTGGCCTTCCCTCTCGGGGAAACAGCACTAGCCGCTCTCCCTCGCCGCAACGCCATAGTCCCGTTCGCCTACACCTCGACGTCGCTCGTCCCCGTCCTAGGCGGGCCGCTTCTCGGGAAACTAAGCAATGCAGCCTCCGGAAGTGAGGCTGCATTGACGATTCTGACTGCAAAATCCTTTATGACCCCTGCTGCTCGACCTAACACTGTTGAAATTTTTGTTGATGATGTACGCGTTCAAGCCCTCATCGATACTGGCGCTCAGGTGTCGGTTATGAGATCGGATCTTCGTAGCCGTCTCCGTAAAGTCCTGACACCTGCCAAGTTGCTTGCGGTCCGAGTAGCTAATGGCAGTACAACAGCCGTGATGAGAGTCTGCGCCGCCCGTCTTACCAGTGCCGGCCGTCCAGTGTTGGTCCTGTTCACTGTACTGGCCGAGTGTCCCCACGAAGTGATTCTTGGCATCGACTTTCTGACTGCCCATTCAGCACTTAATTACTGTGCAACCGGCACCCTTCGCCTTGAACTGCCCCATTACTTTGCCGCCCCGACCCACGACCATAAGTCCCGCCTTCGTTATACTGAATTTCTTCGACTGCAACCTGACGCTGCGACTTCCGTCCTCATGTCTCCTTCTCCACCACTTCGACATAGTCCTTACGTGGTGGCCCGACTTTGCGACGTCCTCCTGGCCCTTCAAATAGCACTACCAAGCTTAATTGTAACTCTTGTCAACAATAAAGCGTGACTTCCTCTTCTGAGCTTTGGTTCGTGTCTGCAAGTGCTTCCTGAGGGTGTATCTGTCACTGTGCAGTCCCCTTTGGAAGACTGTGGAGTAGCTGCTCTTACGCCCGAACCACGATTACCGATTCGACACTGCTGCAGCTTCTGTCCCCCCTACTTCACGCAACGACAAGTTTACTCCAATAATAGCTACTGATTTACGACCTGCTTACGCCGACGCCCTTCGCGGCATTCTGATGTCCTATGAAGACATCTTTGATTGTGGCAATCGCCTGCTATGTCGAACCCGTGTGGTCACCCATTAAATTCACAGTGGTGACGCTCCTATACACCGGCGGCCGTACTGTGTCTGCGGCTGCAACGTCAGGTGATCCAAATGGAGGTGGACAAAATGCTCTTCAAATATATTATTGAGCCTCCCTGCAGTGCGTGGGCGTCACATGTCGTTTTCGTTAAAAAGAAGGACGATACCTGGAGATTTCGTATCGATTACCGTCACCTCAATAAGATTACCAAAAAGGACGTGTATCCGCTTCCCCGTATTGAGGACGCGCTCGGCTGCTTACACGCCGCCAGCTATTTTTCGTCGACTGATTTGCGCTCTGGCTACTGGCAAATTGCAGGAGATGAACGAGACCGCGAAAAGACAGCCTTCGTCACTCCAGATAGTCTCTACCGAATTAAAGTGATGCCTTTCGGACTGTGTAATGTCCCTGCTACCTTCTAGCGCATGATTCACTCTCTTCTGCGCGGATTGAAATCTCTGGTACCTTCATGACGTCATTGTTTTTTCACCGACGTTTGATAGCCACCTCCACCGTTTCTCAGCTATCCTTGCTGTTTTTCGACGAGCTGGCCTACAACTAAATTCTGCAAAATGCCATTTCGACCACCGCCAAATATGAGTACTTTGTCACTTGGTTGACGCTGCTGGCGTCCAGTCTGATCCTGATAAAGTTCGTGCCGTTGGTTAGTTTCCATTTCCGCGTTCTTCTACCGATGTCCGGAGTTTCCTAGGGCTGTGTTCCTATTTTCGGCGATTTATCCGGAACTTTGCCGAAATCGCTCGTCCTCTACAGACCTCCTCAAAAAGGACACCACTTTCCGGAGTCCAGACCAGGCTGCAACAATATTAATGTTAATCAGTCGCCTTATCAATCTACCCGTGTTGGGTCATTTTGATCCACATGCCTACACAGAAGTTCGCACTGATGCCAGCGGCCATGGCATTGGCGCTATCTTGTCCCAACGACAGCAGGACACCAATCGCGTGATCGCGTATGTTAGCCGTCTTCTTTCAGCGCCAGAGCGCAACTACTCCATAACAGAACGTGAATGCTTGGCCCTTGTTTGGTGCATTGCTAAGTTCCGCCCTTACCTGTTCGGTCGGCATTTCACTGTCGTGGCAGATCATCATGCCTTATGTTGGCTATCCTGATATACCTCAGAGACCCGACAGGCCGTCTTGGCCGCTGGGCTTTACGCCTGCAAAAGTGCACCTTTTCCGTGTGCTACAAATCTGGGCGGCTACATAACGACGCCGACTGCCTCTCCCGCTATCCTGTACCGCAACGATACATGGCACCGCAACCGATACATATACCTGCGTTTTGTCGAACTCCGGCTTCTCACGCATCGCCGGCGAGCAGCGTCGTGACCCATATTCGCGATCCATCATCGAACGCCTTACCTCGGAGCAACAGGGCGTTTCCATCCGCATGTTTGTTCTCCAGGACGGGACCTTATACCGGCGCAATATGAATTCACATGGTGCTTAACTGCTTCTCGTCGTTCCCCAGCGTCTGCGCTCGACAATTCTCTCGCGGTTACATGATGTGCCCACTGCCGGTCATTTGGATGTCTCCCGTATACGCACGACCGTGTGCGCAGGCGATTTTTCTGGCCCGGGCTATATCGCTCTGTTTGAAGTTACGTCGCTGCATGCGAACTTTGCCGACACTGCAAGAAGCCTCCATTGTCTCCCGTTGGCCACCTTCAGCCTATAGATATTCTCAGTGAGTTATTTTACCGCGTCGGCATGGACTTCCTTGGCCCATTTCCAACTTCATCCTGGGGCAACAAGTGGGTGGCCGCTGCAACGGACTATGCCACGCGTTATGCCATAACGCGGGCCCTCCCTGTGAGCTGCGCAACTGATGTGGCTGATTTTCTCCTTCATAAAGTGATTACACCATGGTGCCCCACGTCAGCTATTCACTCATAGAGGCCGCTGTTTTCTTTCTAAGGTTGTCGGCGACCTTCTTAGCTCTCGCTCTACGCCCCACAAGTTCACGACGGCTTGCCACCCACAGACAAACGGAGTTACCGAGCGTCTCAACCGTACACTCACGGACATGCTCTCCATGTGTACGTGTCTGATGATCACCGGGATTGGGACTGCACCTTACCCTTCGTGACGTTTGCATACAATTCGTCGCGTCATGATATTATTGGTTATTCTCCGCTCTATCTACTATATGGCCGTGACCCACTCCTGCCTCTTGACTCGCTGCTCCCTTCCGATGCCAACACTGCCACGTTCTATGCTGACGACGCCATTGTTCGCGCGGCCACAGCACGTCGCAGTGCCCGTGACCGTCTTCTGGCGTCTCAGACTATCCAAAAGCACCGTTACGATAGTTGTCATTGGGACGTCCATTTCAGCCCTGGGTCACTTCTCCTGCATTGGTTACCCTCCCATCGCAGCGGCCTTTGCGATACTACCGCGATACGTCGGGCAATACAGAGTTCTTCGCCAGGTCACCAGCCTCACATATGAGATATCACCTGTGGCTTCGACGTCTTCTACCCCTCCAAGAACTTATATCATGCACCCCCCCCCCCCCCCGTTTCGCGACTAAGGCCCTATAACTCGCACACTGATTCGGCACCCTAAGAAGCATCGAGACGACGCTTCTGCCGCCGGGGGTTAATGTCACGTACGAGTTTGTGCCGCTGTGGACAAAAGGACCTTGGGAGGTGAAGAGGAGGCTGAAGTGTCTCGAGGATCGGTAGATGGTGTTACCCTGGCTACTGAGCTACGACCTTATAACTGTTTATATTGAAAACAGATATATTGTCTCCCCGTAACAATATAAATAGCACGGTTTTCACATTTTGTAAGCTTATCGCCATACCTGTGTCTGAAGTTGCAGGCAAATATCTCGTGCAGATAACAGTGCCCTAATTCACTTCGCCTTAACAACACCGAAGGTAGTGGGTTCAATTGACTCTCGTCCTTCACCATGTCAATTGGAATTAAACTTGGAGATATGGCCGGTTCGCCCATATCTCCAAGAGCGTTCGACTCCCACCAAAGGTCGTGGGCTCGGGCGCTTTACTTATCTCTCTCTCTCTAAATTAGTTAATTAATTAACACCACCAGTCGTGCAGACGCTTCTTCGCCTCGGCTTCACGCTTTCTTATAAAGAAATCGATGGCCCGATTCGCCCTAAATAACACCAAAAGTCGAGGGTTCGACTCCCACCAAAGGTCCATGGTTCGACTCCCTGTGAACTTTGGTGCCATAACGCTGAACGGCGTAACGCCCGACATCGGATTTTTCGTAAACCCCGTACTGAACTGTAACGTTATGCCGTATCATTCAGCCAGTCATGACCCATCGCCAGTCATCCCAGGCCAGACCAGCCCAGCTCATCATCATCATCATCAGCCTTGTTACGCCCACTGCAGGGCAAAGGCCTCTCCCATATTTCTCCAACAACCCCAGTCATGTACTAATTGTGGCCATGTTGTCCCTGCAAACTTCTTAATCTCATCCGCCCACCTAACTTTCTGCCGTCCCCTGCTACGCTTCCCTTCCCTTGGAATCCAGTCCGTAACCCTTAATGACCATCGATTATCTTCCCTCCTCATTACATGTCCTGCCCATGCCCATTTCTTTTTCTTGATTTCAACTAAGATGTCATTAACTCGCGTTTGTTCCCTCACCCAATCTGCTCTTTTCTTATCCCTTAACGTTACACCTATCATTCTTCTTTCCATAGCGCGTTGCGTCGTCCTCAATTTGAGTAGAACCCTTTTAGTAAGCCTCCAGGTTTCTGCCCCGTAGGTGAGTACTGGTAAGACACAGCTATTATACACTTTTCTCTTGAGGGATAATGGCAACCTGCTGTTCATGATCTGAGAACGCCTGCCAAACGCACCCCAGCCCATTCTTATTCTTCTGATTATTTCTGTCTCATGATCCGGATCCGCAGTCACTACCTGCCCTAAGTAGATGTATTCACTTAGGACTTCCAGTGCCTCGCTGCCTATTGTAAACTGCTGTTCTCTTCCGAGACTGTTAAACATTACTTTAGTTTTCTGCAGATTAATTTTTAGACCCACTCTTCTGCTTTGCCTCTCCAGGTCAGTGAGCATGCATTGCAGTTGGTCCCCTGAGTTACTAAGCAAGGCAATATCATCAGCGAATCGCAAGTTACTAAGGTATTCTCCATTAACTTTTATCCCCATTTCTTCCCAATCCAGGTCTCTGAATACCTCCTGTAAACACGCTGTGAATAGCATTGGAGAGATCGTATCTCCCTGCCTGACGCCTTTCTTTATTGGGATTTTGTTGCTTTCTTTATGGAGGACTATGGTGGCTGTGGAGCCGCTATAGATATTTTTCAGTATTTTTACATATGGCTCGTATACACCCTGATTCCGTAATGCCTCCATGACTGCTGAGGTTTCGACAGAATCAAATGCTTTCTCGTAATCAATGAAAGCTATATATAAGGATTGGTTATATTCCGCACATTTCTCTATCATCTGATTGATAGTGTGAATATGATCTATTGTTGAGTAGCCTTTACGGAATCCTGCCTGGTCCTTTGCTTGACAGAAGTCTAAGGTGTTCCTGATTCTGTTTGCGATTACCTTAGTAAATAGTTTGTAGGCAACGGACAGTAAGCTGATTGGTCTATAATTTTTCAATTCTTTGGCGTCCCCTTTCTTATGGATTAGGATTATGTTAGCATTTTTCCAAGATTCCGGTACGCTCGACGTTATGAGGCATTGCGTATACAGGGTGGCCAGTTTCTCTAGAACAATCTGCCCACCATCCTTCAACAAATCTGCTGTTACCTGATCCTCCCCAGCTGCCTTCCCCCTTTGCATATCTCCCAAGGCTTTCTTTACTTCTTCCGGCGTTACCTGTGGGATTTCGAATTCCTCTAGACTATTTTCTCTTCCATTATCGTCGTGGGTGGCACTGGTATTGTACAAATCTCTATAGAACTCCTCAGCCACTTGTACTATCTCATCCATATTAGTAATGATATTGCCGGCTTTGTCTCTTAACGCATACATCTGATTCTTGCCAATTCCTAGTTTCTTCTTCACTGTTTTTAGGCTTCCTCCGTTCCTGAGAGCATGTTCAATTCTATCTATATTATACTTCCTGCCCAGCTAGCCAGTCCGTAAGTCATTAGAGAGTTTTAGATGAGGGGGATGCAAGACGTTGGGGCCCCCAAGTGCTATGGGGCCGTAACGCCTTGCGTCCCTCTAATCTCAAACTCACTATTCAGTCTATGAATCCCGATGGCCGTTTGCGTACTCACAGGACGTGCATGTTTCCCTCGGGCAGCAAGGCGAACTCGCGCATGCGCTGTCGGAAAGGGCTGGGATGTCCCTCCGCGAGTCCGCTGTCCTCAGCCGTGACGTACAGCGTGGAGCTCCGCTCCTCTCGATGACTGCGCGTACCGGGAGACGGCGCAACATTCTCGGCGGCCGCCCCGGCAGCCTGCAGAGAAATGCATTGCGTACTCTTTCAAGTGGTGAATTTGCGCCTATCTTTGAAAGCTTATAATCCTAGAATTTTGACATTATTAATCTATATGGGCACGGGAACGGATAAATAGCGTCACGAAATGCGCGGACATAGAAACCAAATAGACGTAACGAGTGCCGACTTCAAACCAAAGCTTATCAGAAGCACACGAGTGATGTAAAGATTTTATTCAAGCGATTAAAATAATGGATAACCTAATGACAAGATAGTACAAAATTTATATAGGACGAGGGGCGGGGGAGAGTTTTTTTTACCGTTCTTTTGCTATCAGAAAAAGACGGAACCTTGTATTGAGGGGCAACGGGGAAAGACGTCGTTGCATCGGCGTTCGTGCTAGTTTCTTTCCAAACATTGCAGCAGAAATATATTTTACAGAAATCTAGAAAGAAATCTAGACAGGGTGCTAGAACAAGGATAGCGTTCAATCGCAGTGTGCCCGAACAAGAAGTGTGCTCTAGCACCCTTTAAAAACTACTTGAACGCTTTCTGGCGGCGTTCTACATTAATTTCGCATCACTCGATGCCTGAGGTGGATATCTACGTTCATGTGACGAAATATCGAAACGTGCACCTTGTACGTACGCAGCACCACGAAGGCCCGTGGCCCTTTCTTGACAATCTTGCCGGTCGTTTATAAAATTAATATACCTCAGCGGCGACGGAGGATCGGCGACCCTGGACCGGTGCGCCTTCCGGAACCGACTTGTCGGTGACGGAGGCCCGCTGCGTTTCGGTGCTGTCCGCTCGTGTGATCTCCGCCGTGGGCAACTTGTCGGTGCGCGTCGGTTCTACCGTTGTGTCGCTTCGCGCATCGGGCAACGCTGGGCGGAAAGAAGGCACGTTTCACTCTGTATAGACTCCATAGTGTTTCTTGTAATGCTATGCATTAAACCTGGCGGAAGCTTGTATGTGACTATTTAAAAATGGAGATTAAAGGGGGACGAACACGGACTCGGTTTACACTGGTAAAATATTCGTCCGCATTACAGGTCCAAAGGGCATTCAGCGAGGTGGGGGAGGAGGTTTGGTTATTACAATTAAAGCACAAGCAAACTCGCATGAGGAGCAGGATCACAAATCAAGTCTATCAGGTCCCATTCGCACGTATGCTTTTAATAGTGTCAACGCCAACTGGCTATTCGAGATGATCGCCGTCTGTGTTACATTGCGTAGCAACAGTGCGTGCCAGCATGCACGCGCGCGTCAGTATTTCTTTAAGCTAAAGACGTAGAAATGAAACGGTCAGATTTATCGCATTCGATAAATTGCTTCACGAAAGCATGCATTGCATAGATTTCAAGATGTGTGTTGGATCTGTATGTCGACATTTCTTTTTCATTTCTTCTCTTACGTTTCCGACGTTTTAGCAACTTCGACAAAATAATACCGTCATGATTTCTCGTTATTTGACAACATGCTCGTAGAAGGCCTCTTTATTGCCATCTGATTGTAATGGTGTGAAAAAACAAAAGAAAACAAGAGAAGGAATAGTGATAACGTTTCCGCAGTTTGACGCATTTTCTGATGTAGACATGCTTAAGAGGAAGGTTTTGCTGGCATACGATCGCAGGGTAATGTTGGGAGAACATCCATAGCGTTCCCGTGATGCAGATGCTTTGTTAGATGCAAATACAAATTCATTTCCATCATCGCTCTTCACAAAACTACAGTGACGCTGAGGACAAAGACGAAAAGCCTGTGAAGAGTTTTGAGAGGGCCTGTGCTCTTTTCCCGCACGGTAGAGACCGAACAGGGCAGACACTGAAAGTGTATGCCATATCGTAAAAAATTAAATTCAAACCTAAAGATGTGCCTTCTGGTTACCCGAAAATATTAGTACGATAAGCACTGAACAGTTCTTGAAGCACAGGAATAAAGTTTGAAAACTTGAATGGGCTCTTTTTCATGGTAAATTTCTAGTTTAGAGGCTTTGGCAACGTGTCTCTAATCATCTGTATGTAGTTAGTGCTTGTACTGGGTATTGCCCAGCGGTTACTATTTCGCGTGTCAAACGGAATAGTTTTGTTTAAGAGTTATGAGGTCCCTAATTTATGCGAGATTGTGTTTCGCGTTCACTCTGTAGCACTTTATAAGCTTTGTTCTTCTTTCTATTCCTCACTCCCCTTAGCACTAGTGTGGGGTAGCAGACCGGACGCTCGTCTGGTTGATCTTCATGCCTTTTCTCTGTTTGCCATCTCTCTCTCTCTCTCTCTCTCTCTATTACCACGAAGAAGTATAAGTCCTTTATGGGCTGCAGCTTCCGTCTACAGAAATGTACCACGTGTCTTTATTTTTTCTTGGCTTCACCAAACTTTGAAAGATAACGTATAGCAGATAGCACAATTCTAGCGCTTGACTAAATTACTCGATGAGGAGGGAGTTACTTCCAGGAGAAATGAAAAGGCCTAATTTCTTATTCATTTATTACTTTACGGTACGTATTGCAATGTACAAATTGTAGCCGATAAGTTCACAAAGTGTATCCACTTGAAACAAATTTTCATGAGGATACCAGTTTCGAGATACTAATTATCAAAGTCTGCGACCAAATACTTCGGCATTTCAGTTATTCTTGTGCTTCACTGCATAAAACAGCGGCTACTTTAAAAAAAAATAAAGCGGAACAACAATGCATCTTTAGCGCAAGTCTGACGGTGCATATCTCGAAAGCAGTGTCAACTGGACCTCAGAATTCATTCCAAGTCAATATTTTTTTGCTAGTTGACCAGTTACAATTCGCCAATTGCAATAGGAGCTCCACATTAATCATTAAAAGCCTAATTAGCAAAATTTTGTTAAGTAGTCATTACGCATTTGATTGCTCGTGGAAAGAATGTAATCATCGAGTAATTTAGTTCAACGGTTATAATAGTGATATATGCCACAGGTAATTTGTTAAATTTGGCACAGATAAAAGAACACGCCACATTTAGTATGCGCATCATTGGCGATTGTGATCATGGCTTTATTGTGTAAAAGATATATTTTCATTTATTTTAAGTAAAGTTATGCCTGCATAAATTAGTGACTATAGCTTGTTACAGGAAAGAACAGAGGAATATAAATTGTAAGCTTAAACTGTTTTTTTCAGTAAGTGACGATGTTTTCAAGTAAGCCAGCTACTCCGAGTAGTAAGATAGCGCAATGCTCAGCGCGAGTGTTCTATGAACCTTTTTTGTTGAATATTACCGATAGTATATTTACTACTGCAACAAATTCTGTATTTTACAACTCAAGAATAAGGCTTAATTATGTCACCTGCCTATAACCTTATTCTTCAGTTCGCAAATTGCGTGCCTTACTTGCATTTACTTACTTACTTAATTGCATTGATGACTAAACAATATGTGCATGCATGTTGCTTACCAAAATAAAAACCTAAGGGATATTTTGACTACCTGATATCTCTGCTTCTCTAAGAAATAGATCACCAAAAATTATTCTCAGTTCAGGGAGCAAATCATTCAACTTTAGCCTCGCCAGAACGGGCCATGGTGCAATGGATATTAGCCGTTGGAGGCGCGAATGCGATAATTCTTTGCAGGTATTGGTTGTAATCAAGGGGGAGGCTAAACCTTGGTTGACAGTCATCGTCGATTGTATCTGAACGACTTTTTTTTTTCGCTCCTGGACGAGACTACAAACTTTATTAGTAGTAGGAGCAGTATGTGACTTTTAAAGGAAGGCTGTGAGGACACCTCTAAAGCACTGCACAGGGGAGGGATGAGGTGAATAAAAGATGACAAGAGGAAGGGGCCTCCCCGGTCAAGGCCAACTGTTTCGTTACAACCTGGCTCGATCCCGAAGGAGGTGCATTCTAACACAGCGTCCCGAAGCGTTGCTTTCCACGAGGCAAGAACAGAAGAATCTGACACGCTACCGTTCCTGACGCAAGGAGAGCGCTTAACTCTTTAGCCGAATGTAAATTAACGCGTACACACGCGCACTAGCTCGTGTTACGTGACGCGACGCACGCGCGAGTCATCTCAAACGGCTAGTTGGCGCTGGCACGACAGGAATCACGCAATCGTGGCCTAATGGTGCGGAAGATTTTGTCACGTTGCCACGACAGGGGAAATGGAACGTATGGGCACACTTCCGTCTCGTCAGAATATTGCGATTGCCTATCGCCGTTCTGCAGCAGTGTTTTCTCATCTCCGCCTTTTGTGCAGTCGACCAAAAAAGTTTACGGACCAAGAGATCTTACACAAAGCTGAATATCTCCTCAGTCTCAAAACACAGCCTGGTATTGCCATTTTTAGCCTTTTGTGGCATAGGCGAACAACATTGTGATGCACAATTTTACTGGCTGCTTTTAAAGGCTGCTCGTATATTTTGAATTTACTGAGATCCCGTCGTCCTTAAACTTTTTTGGTCGACTGTACATCGAGCTGTACTCTTTGCCGCTTTAAACCTTGTGAGAAGCTTAATGCGAAGCAACTCGCACGCGGTAGACTCACGCTTGATGTGCGGATCCAAGAGCACGAGGCTGAGCTCGTCACACACGCCGTCCACGACCGAGAGGAGCAGCAGCGTTGTCACCAGCGAGTTGAATACGAAGCACATGAACACGCTGCCAAGAGCGGCTGCCGTCAGCAGGCTGGACGGAAGCGGGCAGAAATCTACCGTGTGTCGCAGCTAACGATAGCCAAGCTGTTCAACGAAATAAATACATATTTAAAAACATGGTTCACGATACAATTATAAGGCCTACGGTGTTCACTCTTCAGCGTTCTAAAAACCAAACACTGGGAGCAGAATTGGCCTTCGTGCTTCCTCTCGTTTAAATACGAACTAACCAGCGCGAACACAGCGCATACGAAGCTATCAGCCCGCAGCGAACCAACGCTCTGTTTTCATCACAGGTCGCTTGCAAAGTAGGGCCTGTGCGACCGCGCTCAGCCACGTTACACGCAGTCGCCGCCAGAGTAGGAGCAATACAACCCCTCCCCCCCCCCCGCCTTACGCGCGGTGGAAGACGGTGCGCTTCCACCTCACTTTCCTTTCTTCCGCTCCCGAGATCAAGCAACACTTCGTAGATAACATGCCTGTGCACTCCGTTCTATCACCCCATGCTACATGGATCGAAATTGCCACTGTCAAGCCCGGCATGACGAAAGCGGTGACGTCAAAATCGCCGCGCCTTCTTCGGGAGCATCGCCATTAGATTGTACAGCAGTCGGGCAAGGTAACATGACGTCATGGATCGAAGTGCGCAGGCCTTATGCTACCTAGCAGGTAATGGCTCAAGCCACCACCCTCGGCTCAACCTCACACGCTCCCACTTGCGCCTATACAGCATACGGCGCGCGGCCACGGTGTTATCGCACTGGACATTATATGGAACATCACGGCGATGCTGCCGGCGATAACGACGGCGGAAATGCGCCTGTCAATATAGTTATCGCAATGATAAATAAATTTCCAACGATGCGGTAAAGTGCGCCTCGGCTTCCATATTAGTCTTGGCGGACCGGTAATGCGGTTAAAATTGCGGGATTCATCCGACCTAAACACTGAAAATGTTGCTTAATAGCGTTCTCGAGAAAGGCGGCTCGATGTACAGTACGTGCTCGGTAAATCAGTAGAATATCCGATTAATGAAGTAGGAAGATCACCGGACACCTCGTGGCGCTGGGTCCCAACCTGACCAGCAGGTGGAGCGCGGCGCGCCTCGCCAGCGTCGACTCCGCCATGGCTGCGGCGATGGTCGTGGCCGAGACGAAGTACAGCTGAGAGGGCTGCGACAAGGCCAGGGAGGTGCATGGTGAGGAACGCTTGAGCAGTTGTTACTTCATTGTAAAGGCTCGAATATTCCCACCCTGCAGCTCAACAAAAGAGGGACGCCACAGAAACACAGAACACGAATGGGCGCTAGTCCCAAATACGTTATAATACATGTGTTGTTACATGCGGTTACCCAGATGTTCGGAGCGTTCCGTTGACTAGACATTGCTGCGGCTCACGAGTCCTGAGCGGGGACAGGCACAGGATACGGCGGTGACGTAACGATGAACAAACAACATTCAGAGGGGCCTTGAGCCACTTTTTATCGAAGGGGAGAAAGGCATTTGAAATGAAAATAGGCTATTTCAGAAATACTTTGCCGGAAAAATAATTCAATGCGTTCAGCAGAAGCGGAGTTATTGGCAATTAAAGGGACACTAAAGGCAAATAATAAGTCAAGCTAATGTGGTAGATTAATGCTCGAGAATCTCTAAGGCGTCAATATTGCCGCGAACAGAGCCTTAATAATCGACACATTGAGGTAAATGCAGGCCATGGTTAGAGACTCCCCTGGGACATTCAAGCATTTACTTGCCCGATGACGAAAGCACTCCTCGGTTGAATTCCGTCACTAGTACTCAACCATCCGTTAAGAAAAATATCCTTGTATTGTATTATAAGACGAAATAAAATGCTACTTGTCCAGTTCTATCTCAATTTTTTAGAAGAAAGTACTCATTGAAATCACCCTTGACATGACGCGGGTGGTAGAGAGGTTTCATCTTCGCTCAACTCCGCGCGGTCCACGCTTTTATCGAGTAGTGCTGCGCTGGTGTTGGTGGCTCGCCAAACTCGCACAAACTGCAAATAGCAGATAATTCAACTTCCATGTGATATCCCGGTTTACGCCACTTGACCAAAAAGCAGCTGCAGCGGCGAATCCACCACTCTGTATTGGCTCGGTAGCGCCGTCTGTCGGGCGTGGTTTTACTCACCGACGGCAGCAAAGGGTGGTGATGGTGTATGAAACGTCACCACTCCACCGGTTGGGTGGCGGGAGATTTCACTTTCGAAAAAGGCATTCGGACCCTTCAGATGCAATTCTCTCGTAAACTAAGTCTGTCCTTGGTGTGGAACAAGCGTTGCGATGTTTCTGGAATGATATTTAAGCAGTCCACGTCGACGTAGTATTTGCCTTTTGTGTCCCTTTAAACACTGTCTCTACTGTGCTCCCGTTCTTTCTTCAATGCCTTGCACTGCGAGGGCTACGACGCAGTGGGGCGTGACCACAGCCTTCAAGATGTCACCGTGGCGCACAGTTCACATTCCATTTTGGAGACGCCACGACTTACGCCTTTGGCACCTGCGACGCGCTAAACATGAGTCAAACGCGGTTGTCATCGGCGAGCCGCTGTGCGCTTAACCAGTGGACTCGTGGGGACACCCCGCGGTGGCCGCGGTATCTGCGCCATGTAGCCGACCGCAGCTTGATGTCCGCTATCAGCCAATAGCAGCCGTCAATGGGAACGAAGAACTAAAACGTCCGATGACGAAATAAAGCGTCCAGAAGAGAGTGATGATAGGGCCTGCTGTTGAAATGAGAGCGCGTGAGAGAAAGATGACTCCGCGATCCGCTTGCGAGATCCACCGCAACGCGTAAAACAGCCAAACTTCGCAGAGATGCTCATAGCAGCGTATGCTACCCGCGGACTATGTCACTTCACCAAGCCCGAGTGCTTTAAGCCCGAGGCCTCTTTAGTACATTGTTACGGAGCGATCGGCACTACAATGAATGAATGGTTTTTATTGGCGCAAGGGCCAGACATGGCCAAAGAGCGCCAGATCAGCACTGCAGCCAGGTACCCTAGCACATGAGGGTTGGACCCCCCCGCATGCAGCCGTGAGCGGCTTGGCCGTGTCTAGGGAAAGGGGAATCCTGGGCGTTCAGTCGATGCCGAGTGTTCGGACCTTGAAGGCCCCCCGGCGGAGGCAACACACCTCTTCGGCCTCTGGTTCACGTAGACGGCACCTCCAGACTGACGTATTTGGAGGAAATCGGCAGTTGCCTTTTTCTGTCCTCCTCTTGAATCTTTTTTTTGCTTTCTCACCCGCTTTTTCATCTTTCCTGTCTTCTGTGCACTCCTCTTAACTACATATTTCCGGGCGGGAACGGTTAACCCTGTGTAATATATCCAGCATTGGGTATATATACAGGGTGTTTCGGCGAACACTTCCAAAATTTTTAAAAGATTTCTGTGGCAGATAGCTCAATAACCCGAAGTCTCCATACAAAGACCCCCCTCCCCCCCCCCCCCCATTACGGGGAAACAGTTCTCAGAAAGAGGCCGACTTCCTGTGGTATCCGCTTACTTTATCGGCGAAACGGAGTAATCGACGAGGCAGGATCGACGAGAGATAGCGCTATTCTGTCTATTTCTTTTTGGGTCCTCGTTCAGTCTCCTTTACACATTAAATCATTGCTAATTTAGTTCGTAAGCGAATGTTTGTAAGTTTACACGGCTGATAAAACTTCTATCCTTACTTCTTATAGCATTCACTAATTTGCTATCGCAATCGGTGCTTCGCTTTCCGGATGGAACTGCCACTTGATTCTTTTTCTTTGCATTTTTTCAACAGCAGTTTCGCCTACCATGCACCAGTGGGGAAATTTGCTCTTGTGGCGCAATTCCCGTTTACCTGGCGGTATACCCGCTGACGTCGGCGCGTGTTGACTGTTGGAGAAAATAGTACACGCACAAGTCTACGTGCTATCGCTCGTAACCACTGCAGTCACTCTGATAATATTTGCGGTCTTCTGACAAATACTTCGGCGCTGTATGATTAACGAGAAAGTCACAAAAGTCTTCGGGCACCACTTCGGTAGAGCGAAAGCCTTTTTAGCTCGATATCTCCCACGCAAAGCCTTAAAGAGCACAAATGCGATGTTGAAGGTCATATTTGGTAAGAATGCACCTTTTGAGAGTCGAAAAAAAAAACCAACGTCGACGCCGCCGCTAATTCGCAAGAAAAAATCGCATTACGTGAACGTCACCGTGCCGTGTAGGTGTGATGTTGTTGTGATACTTGCAGTGATCCAAGTTGACGTCAAAATAAGTTCATTGAGGAGCAGTAGATGCCCGTTGGCTCCTGGGCCACGTACCCAGTGGCAGGGTTTAAGGCCCGACCTACCGGAAAACGAACTTTCGTGTGTCTGCTTTTCAGAGAGGTCGCCATTTGTACGAGGCGGGCCACATTTATGCCGCCAGGTGCTATATGAAGTAGAAAACTAGTACGAATTGCGATACAAAAGCATCTCGACAACAGAGCTCCCCGGAGTAAGCTAAGACGTGCAGCTCCAGCATTTATATTTCATATGTTATTTCCTGTGCACGTTAACATTGTCGCGTACACAATCGCGTAAACAAGGGAGGAGCACAAAAACATCACCGACGATGTTTGAAAAACGTAGAAAATCCATACGATTCGTTATGTATGATGGGGCCTCTTGGCTGTGTGCCACTGATTATGTGCCCCAGGAACCAACGGCCTTCTGCCGCTCCTCAATCAACCTTTGTTGACGTTACCTTGGGTCACAACAACATCACATCCACGCGGTGTCGTTCACGTAGTGCGATTTTTCTTGCAGATGAGGGTCGGCGTCGATGTTGTGTTCTTTTTTTTTTTTTTATTCACTCACAAAAGGCGCGTTATTTCCCAATACGTGAACATCGCGTTTGTGCTCTTTAAGGACTTTGCGTGCAAGATATTGAGCTAAAAGACTATCGCTGCTATCGAAGCGGTGCACGAAGACTGTTCTGATTTTCTCGTTATTCAGACACTGGCCAAATATTTCTCAGAAAACTGTAAAGATTGCCAGAGTGACAGTGGTGGTTATGAGCGATAACATGTAGGCTTGTGCGTACATTCTTCGGCTCCAATGGCAGTTCATGCACCGGCAGTATCACGAATTCCTTCTCCGGTGTTTGGTAGACCTAATTTGAAGTGAAGTGAACACTCCAGGTGAAAAACAGTGATTTCCGCCTCTACGTCAGCTAGCGTCATTCGGCCCATCTGCTTGCGAAACCAAAAAATACACTCACTTGAAAACAACTGCGGGAGATCTTTCGTTTGTGCGTACCAAACCATAAAAGACATTCGCTTGAAAACAACTGCGGGAGAGCTTCCGTTTCATCATATTTAACTGTTTTCATAAGGATAGCGCTTGTTCCTTCATAAAAGGGTGCTTGCCTCTCCTCCACTGGGAAAGGGAAAAAATGGCTGTGGCTTAGCTAAGGTTAAGCCCAGGATGCGAAGAATACTAGCCTTTATTTTAACGCGACAGCGTTAAGGAGCTCGTGTCGCAGAAAAGCCGGTGTCGTCGGCGTCGGCTCAGGCGTGCGTCGCTTGCTCAGGCGCGCATTTCGTTGTCGCGCCGAACGCTGCGTTGCTCGACGCTCACCGCGTCCGATGCGGGGCGCGTAGTCGCTGCGCCGTAGCAAAGCCACCTAGAAACAGTCTCTGTAGCACGCCGCAACCTTCGCTTCTCATTCCAACGAGCAGCTCTGTCTCCAGGAGGCATCTCACCTCGTGAGTGTCTAGCAGAGGCAAGCGCAGCTGCTTATATAGCGCCGCGACGCCGCGAGCGACGGCGCGAGTTGGAGCCCCGTTTCTCCACTGTCGTGACGTCACGGTGTCACGTGGTCAGCCTTGAAGGCGACGCCGCGAGTTGGAGCCCCGTTTCTCCTCTGTCGTGACGTCACGGTGTCACGTGGTCAGCCTTAAAGGCGACGCCGCGAGTTGGAGCCCCGTTTCTCCTCTGTCGTGACGTCACGGTGTCACGTGGTATTGAAGGCGACACCGCCGCGCCTGAGGAGCTGGGTTGGGCTGTAGTAATATGCTTCGCATAAAAAAATTCGCCCTTGTGTTCCTCCCCGAGTGGCCACACCACACAGCCGCGCAGCATTCCTTGCGCTCTTTCCTCAGTTTTTTCCGACATTGCTGCAACGCTCGCCGCTACAAATAAAATTGTTAACTCCAGAGCATACCAAAAAACGTGCATGTGCATAGAAAGCGACAGCAGCAGACTAACACAATGACAGCCGAAGCGACGAAAGCGAAAACGCGATCTGCTGGCGCAACAAATGAAGCGACTGAATTAAAAAAGTAAGACGCCGAAAAATAACATGGCCATAAAAAACTTTATTTCTAGACATAATTGCGTCACTTTATTGCCGTGTAGGTTGAAACGATAAAGCGACACGTGCAAAACTTGTGGAATTTTCCTTTGGCTAGCAGTGTCATGGCGACGCTTTAGTGAGAATACTGAAACTAGCCCCACTGTCCACCCACTGGTGAACACGGGGATCGAAACCCCTGACGCTACACACACAGCAGCGCGATATTCAAACCGCACGTACGCATGCTTCTCTCCAGCCGACGTCAACTATAGTCGAGCACCTCTTTATGGAACAAAATGACCTGTTTAACAAAGAAATTACTCTGTCCCTGTTCTTGTGTGAGCTGCGCATTGAGCGACGTTTACAGTGAAGTGATCGGTATAATGAGGTATTTCAGACGCCCCAAAAACTTCGTTATAAAGGCTTTGTACTTACACTTCTTTGACAGAACCCACACAGCACGAGCTAGAGCCCTAGTCTGCGCTGTAGCTGCCATTCTGACACTATAGTTTTTGACTTTCTTACTTGCGTAACGATCGGGAGCGTGTCAATTTGTCCAATTCTCGCCTCGTGCCAGGTGACGCTTTGGAACACAGTGTTAAACTGCGCCCCCGTCTTCGGGGTCGGCTCTCATTCCCCCGTCCTTTCCCGTAGCTGAACGCTACTAAGGTAGGTGCTGCGAGACATTGTACTGCCTTCGGGTTCGGTCCAGACTGTGTCGTTTCTTTCTGGAGTGAAGAATTCGCCGTCGATTACGGTACTCCCTAATGCGAAATCTATGCGCGATTTAATTTGGCGATATCTTGCCTGGCGCGGTAAATCTGTCTCGTGTGGCCCATTGCAAATGGAGCGACGTGTGCCGCGACTGCCCCACTAATCGAGAGATCGCGAGAGTCCGCGCGTGGGCGACGCATGCGCGCGATTCACAGCAGCCGCCGCAGAAAGCCGCCGCTGACACCGCCTTTATTTTTTTCTGCGTCTGCGTCTACGTCTACGTCTGCGTCTGCGTCTACATTCTGCGTCGCAGAATGTAGTCACGATGCGTCACAAAGGTGCTCGCTCTCACTGTATACCACGATGCATCAGCTCGGTGTCCCCAGCGCATAAAGTCAGTGCAAAAAGCGCCGGCGACCATGCGCTTCAAGTATCGCGTCTCAGTTGCCGAACACCGTACGCACTGTTGCCTTCGGACCTCGCGTTTCCAGTCTTTCCGCCCTTCCATCTGGTGAAGTCGTGATGAGAAACGACTGAAGTGAATCGGCACCAGGCGCGGGATGAGTGTAAACCAGTGGCGCCTTCATGCGGCGGCGCCACGAATGTAATGGCATGTGACGGCCGTGCCGGACCCACCAAGCGCTGCCGCCAGCTATGTTGATTTACCATGTTCCATCGCTGATATCTCTTTCTCATTGCCGAAATGCCACGTGAAACCAAATCTGATCTAACGTGTGTTTTTGGGTGCACGAACCGTTACTGAAACGTGACTGAAGCTGGTTAGGCCATTCTTTCGAATCGTTTCTCATCGTACGTGGCCTCACCAGATTGAACGGTGGGAAGACTGGATACGCGCGGTCTGTAGGCCAGTACATAGAATGCTCGGCAATTGAGACGCGACACGCGAAACGCATGGTTGCCTGCGGTTTTTTGCACCGACTGTATGCGCGAGTGACACCGAGCTGCTGCATCGTGGTATACAGCGAGAGCGAGAACCTTTGTGACGCATTCTCACTGCATTTGGTCACATGGCAATCACCGTGGTGCCTATAGGAAGCCCCTAAATAGGGCAGCTTCAGTTTGACTGTGCACATTGTAGTAAAGCTAGCCCTTGCTATACGTAGGCTCTCGGAAAACGAGTTAAATATGGATCAAGCAGGTAATGATGCTGATGATAAACTTAAAGCCTGCACCTTCGTATATATCTGTTGCGAACATTTATTATTCTTTTTCACTTTCTTCCTCGAGGTGGAAGAACATTCGCTATGCAAAAACAAAGGCAGAGGAGCCGAACATTGACGAACAGCTCATGTAGAAAAGATAACTTTTCTTTGCCTGAGTAGGAGACATGCTAAAAGCAATGTAGTGTTAAACCGAAGTGACAGGCAGACAGTCTGCAATGACAGCTACTGCGTATTAAAAAACGCGGCGTGGTCGTGACTCAAATATATTTCTCTTACCTGCAGGCACGTACCCAGAGGAGGAGGGGGGAAGCCCATCCCGAAATTAAGTGGCAACCCCCCCCCCCTTCACTGCCCCTCCCGCGCCACCACTCCTCACACACATTCCTAAAGCTCCGCCAAATCAAAGTTCAGACTTGACAGCTATTAGGCGGTCCACATTGTGCTGCCCTTTTCACTCCTTTTGGATGGCGGTAGTTATCGGCATCTCCTCGGGTGTCAAGGCCAGTTTTCTCATCGATTCGGTGCCCACACGATTGAGTCGAGATGCATTCAGTTGTCACCATCTGTTCAATGGCCACGCACACAAATGTTGCTTCGTTAGTTCAACCTTCTTTGCTTTAACTGATCCAGGGAGCAGGAAAGGGATTCGGTTCATGGTCAGCTGGTCTAGCTGTATGGTTGTGGAACGAGTTGCGGCTGCAGAAAACACCAGCTGCGTTTAACTTTTCCTTTCGCTTCATTATTTCCTCGAGCAACGGCTCGCCGCGACGCTGGCAGATCCTCGGAACCGTATACCCGCGATATAGGTTAGACAAGGTGGAAAATAAGGCGAGGCAGCGTCCATCATCAAACCATGCAATAACCCTTAAACATATAAGCAATATGACTGTCACCCGTTACCTAGTCTGGTTTTCCCTAATTGTACCGTACTTTTCGTGCAAAATTGGCAAGTGGAAACAGGAGTCGCAAGGAGTTGCGAAATTAACCCTTTCGCTGTCACGGACGTACCGGTACGTCATCGCGCTTCCCCCCCAAAAGTGTCACTGACGTACCGGTACGTTCTCTATCGTGCGTTCAAAATTTCGCGCCAGAGCGCAAAGCTGGCGCTCCTGGATTGGCCACGCAATCTGTTGACTCTTTCTACAAGTTCGTATATTCGCCTCGACCTGTGTTACTCCATGTATTGAAGAGTACGGCGCGACGGCCACTCCCCACTTTCTCTTTGCTGAGTGGCGCGGTGGCTCCGTGTTCGCTGTATCATGCGTCGCGCGCGTGTGGTTATGGGTTCAAGGGTTGCTCTGCCGTCTCCGCTGGTTTGAAGGTTTTTATTTTTCTTCTGTTGGTGTGCCTGCTACGGCGCGTCAAGTTCAGGCGCACGTGCCGTTGTCTCTCCGAAAAGAGCGACTCGTTGCTGCTTTCGCTCTCTCGCCGCACCCTCACTTTCGACTTGCAGCAGTAAACGTAAAGCCCTTCGAACTTTGTTTAGCCTTTTTCCATCTCTCTCTGTCATCTTGATCACGCAACGTCCCATTTATCTCCGTTGTGCGGGCGACTGAAAGCGCATCCTCCCTGCGCGCGGTTACTTTCGGATGGCTCAGCGCGCGGGACCTTCGTCTGCTCATTGGAGCGGTGGCTCAATTCCGATTCAGAATACGAGCCGAGCTCGGATTCGGACTCAGACAGAGTCGCATGCGAGGAAGAGGGTTCCGCATCGTCAGATTCGGATGTTGAAGGGATTTTATAGTCAGGATGATGATGATGATGATGTTTACTAACAACAGCTGCAGAGCACTGAAATGCGTATATTACATTGACTATGTTATTTGTATACCAATCATAATCAAAAATAAATTGCTTTGTTCATTCCCTGTTATGCTCGTTCCCTGAAACCAAGCCGACACTGGGGGTGCGTCACGGTCAGAAAGGTCCGACAGCGAAAGGGTTAAGTGATCAGCCAAGGCAACAGCCAAACAGGAAGGAGAAGCGAAAAGTAACAAATTTAACTATTGTTTATGAAAATATTTATGGATCAACTTCTATTTATTTAAAAAGGAAGCAGAGAAAACGGCGCCAGAAGTGAGAATTATTCCGCGTATTTTGAATGACGCTTCCACACTCATCAGTTGAGCCGCCTGACGTAGCCACTTCTCTGCTGTGCTTATGTATAGGTGTTTTTCTAACCTTCCGCGGTGGGCGCAGTACTTCTAGAACCGCCGCGTCCTGCCCTGTCCCTGTACGCCGCTGTACGGGACTGGCGGCCATGCATCGTTACACAACTTCCCAAATAACAATATGAGTCGGTTTGGGCACTTGGTGGACCAGTAAACGAGGGATCCGAAAGAACTGTGATTATTCCGCAAATAAATATTTCTCTGTAATTCTTCCAGAGCTAATTGAAAAACCGCGACTATAGTCGGATGCAACTTAAATCTGCAGTGAAGCCCCGCCCACGCACTTATAACCGCCAGCCACTGTTCCTCCGCGAGGCTGCAAATAATTCGTACATCAAACTTTTCCTGTTACCCAAATAAGGCCGTAACTGCAAAAATAAAATTATTAGCGCGTAATGTTACACGTTTTCCCTCGCCTATTATAGGGGAATGGCGAAAGCCTAATTCTTTATTGAATTTAAATAAAATGCTTGCTTCGCTGCAACTCTTTATTGTCAAGTTTCACTTCAGTCGGAAGTGAAGTTTCATGAGTAAAACGGATTCAGCAGTGAAATGAACTCTACCGCAGACGTTTGAAGAGTGAAATGCTCAGACTCCATACACTTTGTCCATGTCTGATGCACACCTCATTGCTTCCGCCGATGAAAAGGCTCTTCAAGAAAAGCAGACGCTCCGGAGGTATCAAGTACGACGCTATTTTGAAAAGGACGCATGACGACGATTTTGTTTGCTTCTGTGATTGTCTCGCGGAGTAACACAACCCCACGAGGTCCGTGTGCCTTCGTTAGCAACTGCTGCTTTTTTTTCAGTTGTATTCTACTATGGTAATCTTTATTTTACACTTATTTTCTGCGTGAGTCCATCTGACGTGATTTCTTGTTCGCCAAGTAAAGGAGAGGTGTATGTCACAGGCGTACCTGTGAGATACGCCTTATTTAATTTCTCTTTTGCGGGTTTACGCATCTTTATGGCGAATGGGGGGCGTAATTCACATTTGTACTATAGTAAAGGTACAACCCCGCCCCCTCATTTGCATAAAAAAGTTACCTTGGGTTGGGCCCCCCCTGAAGAAAAATCCTGGGTAAGTGCCTGCTTAGCTTTCACAATTTATGCGCCGTGGCGCTTGCTGCTCACAAAGATGCCATTTCTACGGATACAACTGATTCGGCCACGTAGCAAAGTTACCAGGTCACCAAGTCACATGCGCCAGGCGCATCAACATGCTTTGCCTCGTTGAGTGGTCCTGGCAGTTTCCACTCACCCCAAAGTAGATGGCGCATACTTCCTCGGTGGACATGGGTCCCAGAATGGGCACCAGGAACACGGGCAGCAGGGCACTGATCGCGGCCGGAATATCGTTGACCAGCAAAAGGCAGTTGAGCACGCAGATCTCGAACAAGCACCGGAGCTGCTGCTTGGTCCAAAGACAGGACGGGCATGGCGGACGAAAGCAGTAGAACACGCAAAATAAGGAACCGATCGCAACGAGGTGTCCAGTGACTGCCGCACACGCACATATAAAGTTAGAAGGCAGATCAGTTCTGCGGAAGGCCCGCTCGGTAAAGGAAGACTCGAGATTAGGAAAAGTATCATCTGCCCGAATCTAGCACTATGCTACAAAGGGAACCCAAAACGGGCTTCTCAGGAAGAAATCTTCGCAGTACAAGGAAAATTTGTCCTTGTCCTAGGGATCGAAATCGTGACTGACGCCTTTCCGGGGCTGTCGCTCCACCATATGAGCCAACCAGCACACTGGCTTATCCCAGCTCGAGGGCGAATGGGTCCCGGTACAGCACGGACACTCGACACTGATAATTTTCCCTTTCATGAAAGTTAGAAGGCAGTAAAAAAGGACAGTGCTCACGCGACGTACGGATGGTAAGATTGTGCGAGTCAGCCGTGGAAATGCAAGACGGTATACACGGAACGTCGCTTCTAATCACCCATTACGTTTCATAGGGATATTGTACTAATAATTAAAACCGGTCGACGAATCGACGCTGCTGGAGCCAACGTTTCCGCAAGTCGGACGAACTCGAATCTCCTTGTGGAAACGCTGGATCTCTTTCGGCCACCCATGACCATTTCGCGTCTCCGTCATCCTGTTATCATCCGTCTTGTTTAATCTCATAGAGCCGTATGTAGTGCGCCGGTTTATGGCGCTCTTCGACCAGAACTGGCCCTTTGTGCACGAAACCCCAAGAATCAATAAAACAAACCAATTGATTTAGCTACTGAGGAATGGCGAAGAGTACGGCTATCCGTGTTATTGCGATAGCAATTATACCGACACACCAAGTGCATTCGCGCGTTGGCGCCGTCATGCTGTGACGTTAATCTCGTCGCATGCGCGGCCAGCGTTCGGTCGGTTACGAGGTCTTCTGAGAGGTCTTCTCCGTTTCTTTTTTTTTCTTTTTTTTATTAGGGGGACTCGCCGCAAGGCATATGTACAAAAAATTACGAAGATTTGACAAATTATTGCATGCATCCCTGTTTCGTGCAGGTACCCCAGCACCGAATTCCCGCATTAGGTGTCCGTTAACCTACGGGTAATGTCCTCAGGGACATTCGGCTTTCGCTTTATGCAACGGGTTAAGTGCTCAGGGACATTCGGCTTCCCCTTGGCTTCCCTAAGCATCTTGTGCCTAACGTCCTTAGCACCTGGACGCATCCACAAGAGACGACGACTGTCCGCCTTACAAGCACGTGCCGGGCACTTACGGGACACCTCGTACAGTTCGCACTTGTGTATCCCCAAGCGCAGGTGACAGCCGCTGTCAGGGCCGCCCCGGCTCGAAGCTTCCGAAAAAAACGCGAAGAATGGCGTATTGAGTGACGCTCAGTGCCTTTGGAGCCAAAAAATTGATGAAGCCAAGTCGATACGTTCTGCTGAGTCTGCTCTGCCGGAGTCGCGGCACCGTTCTGGCTTTCGGTGCTGGCGTGATCGCTGCGCGCACGCACATTAGTGTTCGAGCTGAGGAACTGTGTGCATCCGCTGGTACAGTGTACTGTAACACAGGTCTGGAAGCAACGAATAATAAGCATCGGGCTAAATCTATTACTTTCATCGCATCGCGTGCTACCTCGCGCCATGTTGCTTCCGAGCTATGTTAGAACGCCATGCGATGAACGCCGTGTGGAGAGTCGAAAGCTGTCGCTTTACAATGGCGCACATGAAGCCTCAGTGATTGCCGCAATCTTTATAGTTCTCGCACGACTGGCTTCGAAGCAATGTTAAGCGCTGGAACGATATTTCTTTAAGTTTTCCCGTCTGCTCTCGTCAGCTTCATTCAACTGTGCGGGCGCGGCTTTTTACTTGAGCTAGGAAACTGCAGGTAACGTCTCGAAGGGGCAGCGCAAGACGACAAAGACAAAAGACAGCAAACATACAGGACACCACGTCTTCTGCCTTTCGTCTTTGTCGTCTTGCGCTGCCCCTTCAAGATGTTCAACCAGAACCATCTCGCTTAAATGTCGATTCTTCTACTGTAGGTAACGTTCGCACTGGTTCCTGAAGCATCTTGTCTTATATGTAGGCTTATCTAAAGCCCCTTAAACTTCGTAAAGTAGCGACACTCTCCTCCACCTTCACTCCTCCTCGTTTCTCCTCTCTTTCACGCTCCCTCCTCGACCGTGGTGCCGCCTACACTACTCGAGCGTGTAGCAACGGCGCCAACATGCGCTACTCGCCACTCCGTAGGCGCTTCTCGAGCAAAAATGGCGCTGATGCAGGGCGCGAGAGCCCACGTGATGCTATTGGGCCGACAGCGACGCGGCGTCGGCCAGAGCTCGCGAGAAGGAGGCGACATTCTTCAAAGCGTGGCACTACTTTACGAAGTTTAAGGGGTTAGGCTTGTCGTGTGTCACATATATGTGCCACCGGTAGGTTAAATAGTGCGAACTTTTCCTTTGATACCAAGTTAAGGTTAGTGCTTATGCTAGTTCCACATTACAATGCCTGGAGCATCTAGTGTGTGACGCGCCCTCTAATACAGAAAAGGAAAACAGACCGGGAAAAGACGCAAAGCTGCGCACTGTATATCTTGGAGGCAACAACCGTGATTCGCGACGGCGTGCTATACCGCGCCATGAAGCTGATCCGCATCAAACACAGTGATTTCAACGAGGCATGTAGCATATGCATTGATAGCGCCAGTTGGTCAACGCACTACATCCGGAATGGCAAGTGATAAACCAGACAATGTACAACCGCCGCTAGATTTCAGCGGACAAGCAACGCTCCTGTCTCACGGCTTAATTTTAACAAAGTCGGCTCTAAATAGCGAGCATCCGATGCTTCAAACGGAATATGCATAGGCCAGCGCATTCAAGGTATACCCCAACAGGAAATCTCCTAGAAGGACTGAATGCTGGCTTAGTTTGTATTCTACGATAACGAAAACTAACGCAACATGCTCAGCACGAAGACGCACGAAACAGGCGCAGATGTGTGCGCTTTTGTCGCACATCCTTCTCGGTACATTCGCGCTATCTTTTGTGACTAAGAAATTTCCAGCAGCCTGCGCAGGAAGAAGCAAAATGTCTTTTAAGGCGTTAAGTATACGACGGAGGCAGTGCATCGGTGACACAGTACACAAAAGCGATCTCAACTTATTATCGCTAGTCTTTGCGGACAGCCTTTCGTTTTCAAGGAGAACCTTCGTAGTCCACGTAAGATAGCGCGCGTATCGGCGGAAACAGCGTCACCTCTGGCGCTACATGCGTCGGGAGTGACGCGTGTACTTGTGCACACCAGGTACTGGAAACACTCACGGGCGACAGGTACACGAAGACGGGCGTGAGAAGCGCCGGCACCAAGACGAGCACGATGCGCCTCCAGTGGTCGTGCAGCCAGCGTGGACAGCGTCGCCGATCGGCGAGTGGCGTCGCCATTGCGCCCGGAGCTTGGCTCGAGGACGGCCGTGACGACTTGGAACTTCGGAATCCGCTTGCACTTCGTCGTCAGCTTCTTCTTCCTCCCTCCACCGAAGTTGGCGCATACGTTACGCCACGTAGTGGTTGTTATTGTTGTCGTTGGCATGAGTGGACCGGATTCAGAGGTGGACGGTCTACTCTAGATGGGGTCACTGATCTCGTGTACACGATCGAACACGAAAAAAGGAGGCGCCGACTTGTAGGAGCAGTTTTCCTAGATATCAAGGGTGCCTGTGACAATGTACTACACGAAGCCATTCTTGATGCCCTCAATAATTTGGGCATCGGCGGCCGTCTCTACGTGTGGATTGTAAACTGCTGAGAAGGTCGCACAGTCTTCATGTTCCACGAATGATGGCGAAACGAGAAGGCACGTTGTTCTGTCCGCGAAGAGTTTCAAGGAGAAGTGCTCAGCCCGGCCCTTTTTAATGTTGCTGTTACCGGCCTTGCGGAAATAATTCCTGACATATACAGTACGCATCAGTACCTACGCCGGCGAGATATGCATATGGGCGTCCAGAGTCACGCGACAGCAACTTCGTGCAAGATTACAGCGAGCTGTTTGCTTAAGACTCGCTCACACTAGGCCTACCCGACACCGATTTCAGTCTGCCGACTGCCGGTGAAAGCGTCTTTTTTTTTTTTACCTTTGTGTTGGCGCCTCTGTCACACTGTACCGACGCCGACAGATCTCGGCGCCAGTACAGTCGTTTCTTAAATGGCGGATAATGCCCAGTGGATTTGTGAAGCAGACTGCTAATGTGTTGCATTTCTGTCCTGAGGAACCCTTGTGATGTGGGTTCGATTCCACTCGGCATCGGAGAAATTTAAGCGACCGTTTTCGTCGTTGTGGGGCGGCGCATTCCCAGTGGCGCATATCTAGTCACCCAAGTTGATGTCAAACACGTTCATTGAAGAGCGGCCCACACCTACTGGCACATACCGAGTGATCAAAGTTGGCATCAAGGAGGTTCGTTGGAGGCCCATGCACTCATTGCTAAAAGTCCGCGACAGAATTTTTTGGAACAGCGGTAACTACCCATTCCACATCTACGGTGACCCCATGCTCAATGACCGAAGTTGGCCCGATGGATGGTGGACCGAGTTCGTCCGATGGGCGCGCTACCCATTATGCCATGGTATACCCCAACTTCGCGGGACAATGGCTACACTCTAAAAATTTTCACACCCTTATGGGTGTAATGCGGGTGTATTCATCTTTTCACCCTTGTAAGCACCCTTGAAAATCCCTTTTTTAACGGAAAAGGGTGTTCAACAAGAAAACATCCTTGGAACACCCCAGTCTTTCTAATTTACACCCTAATTTTAAGGGTGCAAGTGAACAAGCTTACATTATGTGATAAATGAACATTGCCAGTTAAGGCGTTGATATTGGCTATACATGAAACGCGCGTTACCTGCGCTTGAATCAGGTAGCTGGAATGATTAGATCGGGGCATCTAAGCAGCAGCGCACTGGCTCCGAACAGTGGTCAAAAATGAAGTTTCCCACGAATGTCGATATCGAACGGATGACACTAACGCGCAGACTTTGCATAGGCAGATATCTGCAAAAGGCTTCATATGATCAATGGCAAAATATTTACAATGCTATCACTGAATACTTAAAGGTGTGCAACCAGTTAGACTGGGAATGGTTAGGAGGGTGGGCTAACGGTAAATAGCTCACCAACTTACGGTTTGTAGATGACATTGGCATACTCAGCAACGCTGCAGACTATTTGCAACAAACGTTTGAGGAACTTGTCGAAGAAAGTGTAAGTCTGATTGAGATTTAGTATGCAGAAGAGAAAAGTAATGTTCCGCAGCCAGGCGAGAGAACGAATGCCATGGTCTGCGCAGAAATACGTTTATTGAGGTTAATTACTCGCAGGGGCCTCTGATCAAGGAAATTAACAAAAATAAAACATTAGCTGGAGAGCTTACGGCAGGCATTACTAAATCATGACCAGGGAGCTTATTGCTAACCGTTGCTTTCTACCGTTACTAACGTATGGGGCCGAAACTTGGAAGTTACCAAAGAAGCTTTGGAAGACGTTGAGGACCGCGCAACGAGCGATGGAATGAAAATTATTAGGCATGATGATAATAGACTGGAAGACAGCGATGTGGATTAGAGAGCGAACGGGGATAGCTGATATTCTGGTTGACATTATGAGGAAGAAGTCGTGCTGGGCAGACATTGCAATGCGTAAGGGAGAGAACTGCTGGTCTATTGGAGTTGCAGAATGGGTGCTAAGGGAAGGGAAGCACAGTCGAGGACGGCAGAGAATAATGTGGACGTGATGGAATTGGGAAACTTGAAGACACGTGTAACCAGTTAGCACAAGACAGGGGTATTGGAGATCGCTGGAGAAGCTTTCGTCCTGCGATGGACGTCAAAATAAGGTGATGATGATGATGATGTGATGACATCCATGCTAGCTTCGTGGCATGTCATTCATGTTGTGTCATGCATGCGTGTCATGCACGTTCTGATAGCTCGATTTGCGTCGATAGCGGGGGGGGGGGGGGGGGCTAGTAGCGGCGTAGCCAAGTGGGGCACGCCGGGCACTTGTAACGCTCACTAACAGTAAAATTTTCGCTGCTATGGCAATGGCCCCACTCCTCCCCCCCCCCCCTCACACGAAAATATTTTCTAGTTACGCCACTGTGGGGAGGGGGGTGTAGGATTGCTCTAGACCCCTCCCCCTAACTTGTCAACGGAAACGGGGGACGGGAGGGCAGCTGCCGCAGGGCCGCAAACCTTAGGCAGCCCAATTAACGGCTGCATTTCCCTTTGGACGTGAATACTGCATTAATGCCATTACACTGTAGGATTCGTGGCGGTTCGAGGGCATGCGACAATAAAAAAAAAACATACAGCCATCAGAAAGTCTTAGCTTGAGCAGATCTTTGGGAGCTGGGCAAGGCTCTCACAAAAGAAAAAAAGCTTGGCACCCCTCTTACAGGCATTGTCAACTCTGGGTCCCACCGCTGACTGTACATTTCCGGTAAAAAAAATCACCCATGAACTCTTCTCGGATTTGTCTAAGTGTGCGTAAGCATTGTGACTCTTCCTCATCTACACGCAGTCCATGCCGTTATCAATGTTATGAGACTTGATCCGACAAGTATAAGCGACAGCGCTGCGGCGACACGGGCTGCTCTGGTCGGCAGCGCAAGCAAAGTACTGCAGGTGGCGGGGCCAGGCGCGCTGGTGACGTTCCGTTCGTTTTGAGCCGTTATCGCTCTTTAGCCCTCCTCATCCGCGACGAACCATTATCAACCGTTCTCCGGCGGCGGCTGCTTGTGGCACGGCCGCGCGAACCGTATCTTGAAAGCGAACTGCATTGTGGACAGAGTGTGCCCACTGCTGAAAGCTTCACGCGCTGTGTTCTCACCGTTTACTTCGCTTTGAAAACAGACGCGCGTACACCTATCTTGAAAGTGATCTGCGAAAAGCGCATAGTGCGGCATAAGCTGAAAGCTTCGTGAGCGCAGTGTTCTCGCCGCTTCGGTCGCGTTGAAGCGAGAGCTAGCACGAAGGTGAATTCACTCGCTGCTGCGGGTTCTATTTTGAAAGATATCGTGCGGTACGGACTGACGGACGGATGGTTTTTCTTTGTCTTTTTATGCTATTTAAGCGGCCAATTATGGCCTCTCAGGATCGCGCGCGAAGCTGGCGCGCGCGATCCTGAGAGGCCACAATTGGCCGCTTAATAGCATAAAAAGAGAAAGATAATGCCAAACGACACAGCTAAAAATTGAAACAAAGAACTGATCTTAGCTATACTGTTTGGGGAAAAGAAATAAAAAATTAGACAGCCGCAACACACGCCACTAAAGCCACCACCGCCGGCATAACGCGGAACCAACAGTTGGCAACATTCATTCGCGCGTCATTGCTTCGTTCGCTTCACGGAGGAAGGAAGTGGTCCGCTTCGTCTGCGCAACGAGAGCCGCCATCTTCTCGCGCCTAAAGCCTGTTTCACATGATGCGACTGCAACGACGAAAATCGGTGCTGTCGCACGCGTCGCAATGCGATTTTTTGAGGGCTCATTTCACATGATTGCGATTTCAACAATGCGACTGGTGCGACGCCCAGGGTTGCTTAGTGCCAGGTTTCGTGGCACACGCTGCATAATTCTTTTATTGTAGTGAATAAAACGTTTACACTATAATATTATTGACTTCTCTTGATTAAAAGCAAATAATATGTACGTTTACTAATTAAAAACGTTAGTTAAGATTTGTTTTGGGGTGCGCGACGGCGGTTACTGTAGTTCAGTGCGGCATCGCGCCCGTAAACAGCTGTTCGCAGGTGGTTCAGCGATTCTTTATTCTATGGTTCAGCGCTGTGTGTTGTCTTATCTACCTTCTATGACTGTTTCGTTCTGCCTGCGCTACAACAATCTACAAGATGACCTATCGACAAGTTCATATAGCTACCCTCACCGTATATGCAGTATTCGAAATTCGGCTGCCACGAAGTTGTCGTGTCAGCCCAACAAGGTCCTCGCGCTACCCGTGCTCGGCGTCAGCTTCTGAAGAAGTGATGCGTGTATATTGCCTGTCATTTCGCATATGTGGTGATCCTAGCCATATTCTTACGCCAAACGCAACAAGAAGCACCAACCCGAACGCCCGTGTGTGCCCCTGAACGAAGCCTCAAACGATCTGTGTGATTACGACGTGGAATGAAAATTGTGTTGTGAAATTCAACCTTAGCGCTAGCCTGGTTCGTCCATCGCCGTGCTTGCGCTGCGAATATATATATGGGAGCCCTCTCTAAATATTTCTAAAGGAAATAAATATTATTATTATATTATTAATGTTATTAGATATCGTAGTTTCTTCACTGTAATTTATAGCAATCATCCAGATTTCTTAAGCTAGTCATGCATTTAACCTGTATTAGATCAACATTGTTACAACATGCTTGTGGGAGTCATTTCAAACTAGATTGCTCAGCCAGAGAAAGTACAAATGCAAGCCTCAATGTTTATTCCAATTTGGTATTCCTAAACAGATTATATTCGCAGAATTTTATGCCTGCTTGCATTTCCTGCAATTCAATGTTCAGATAGCCGAAAGCAAGCTGTAATTATTCATTTCGAAAGTGTTAAGCAATGACTATATGTCGAAGCTTATCAATGCGTTTTAGTTCCACGAACACAATTAAGTTTTCTCTCTCCCTCTCGTTGACAGCCATGGAATGAAACCGTTCACTTTCATAAGTATCCGGATGCAAACATTCTGGAGTTTGTCCTGAGCATTTGTCTGCATCCTATAGTGTGCATGTTTGTATCAAGTTCTCGTGTTACAATCACAGTGATCTACACATATTGTTATATTGCAACAAACAAATTTACTTCACTTCGTTTTCAAATCTGCAATGTGGCCATGCAGTAACGACTGCATTAATAAGCAAAAAAGAAAACTGCAAATTCAGTGTATGTGTTGGAATCTATGCGAAGTGAAGTTTTTGCCAAGTGGTCAGTTAAATGCTGTTAAAGTAACTGCGATATATACACTTTGTTTTATTTTCAACAATCCAACATGTCATCTTTTGCAAGGTTTGCTTATGCACCGCATAGGTCACAACCTTAATGTCATGTAATCTTTATGCATTACACTGTTCACAAACCATACCGAAATGCAAATGGCAGTTAATGTAGATGCATGCTGCGAGACATCAACGCAGTGACGTTTGTTGAGCAAGGAATGGTGCGAGGTGTATGCTGATGAATGAATGACGTGCTTATGTACTTATTTATTTATATACCTCGCAGGCTGCAATGTTGGAGTATTATGCAAGGGGGAATAAAAAAGTTGTTACAAAAGGAAGAAGGGCACTACATTAAGAAAAAAACCAGCAAAAAAAAAGCACTACCAATACATTGCACCAACTAGCCCAACGTGTTTTACTGGCACAACATTATACAATACTTAACAAACAATAACAGAAAAAGTTACTGCCCATGCACCCTGTACAGACGGTAAACCAGCGAAGCTGAAATGTGCAGCCCCGGTGTTTATCACTGGGTTAATTGCAATGGTTTATTCAAGTCTTTCTATATTATTGGTTATCTCTGTGTTTCTTAATGAGGTTATGCACATGTTTGGCTTGAGTTTATCACATTGTTTATTTGGAATGCCACACATTGCACTTCGCAAGATCACAATCATGGAAAGTGCAATGAGTAGTTCATTCTGTTAATCCAGCGGGTCCATCAAAGTCTTTCTGAATTATGTTACGCACTTGTGTTTTGCAATGTGTTAATCATAATGTCTATGACTCAGTTATGCACTGTAGTTACGAAGTGACACACCGGGGCTGCATGCACATTTCATTTAATTAAATACAGGGACACATTTTCGAACCTATTGGGAAGTCGGAGAGAGACTGCTGCACGCGCGCTCTGCTGCTAGAGAGAAACGACGTCACTATCGGTCTAGCCAATGGCCCACCACACCTTTGCTGTGAGATAATAATGACATCATGATCTTGTCTTAACCAAGACGAATGCAATGGCTCACACCCCATTAAGCAATGGCTCATACCACTACACTTGGGTTTTTGGGATCGGACCATGAGTGTTTCGCCTAGGCATACACAGCTTCACTGTAAAGAGAATGAACACCTTTCTGCTAGAGACCGATACAATCATGAGGTGTATTAACAAATGAAAGTTTATTGAACATGCCGAGTAAATGCTGTTCGACAAGCAATAAATCGAATTTACACAAAAAGCAGAAGCAAGATCTGATGTGTGTCCATACAGATCCCAACAGGAAATGCATCCATCTCTGAAAGTGTAACAGCGGCCATGCTGACACAAGATTCTCCCAGTGTATTTGCATCTACAGCATCCATAATTTCTCTAGGCAGCCGATCTCCACAGAATGCTAGCTTCTTCTTCTACAATGCACTCTCCACATTTGAGCGTGCATTGTAGAGGAAGAAGCTAGCATTCTGTGCAGATCGGCTGCCTAGAGAAATTACGGAAGCTGTAGATCTAAAAATGCTGGGTTAATCTTGTCATCACGGCCTCCGTTAGAAATGGATGCATTTCCTGTCAGGAAACGCACATGAATTTTTGCTTCTCCTTTTTGTGTATGTTCAGTCTATTGCTTGTCAGCGAGCATTTACTCGGTGTGTACATTAAACTTTTGATTGTTAGATCATCTCGGTTTTCTTGTTTGTCCTATGTGTTCTCTGGTGCCATTTGCAGCCAGGCTATTCGTTTCTTTTTTTTTTTTTCGTTAGACTGCAACAAGTCACTTTAATGGCCCTCATGATACCTTATAAAATCTTTTATTTGGCCAATGTAGCAAGAATGTACAGTGTGAAGCAGTAAGAACACGGTACGCTAATTTCTAATTAAAAGGTTTATTGTGAAAATGCAGTGATCTATAAAGGTTACCACAAAGTAGTACAGCAATAAAACCTGATAAAGACTAGTGCTTGATGAAACCAAACATAAAAGCAGGAAAGGGGGAAAATACATATAGATATACAAGTCCAGGGAAAAAAAACGTTATCACCAAGTGTGCATGTGGCTACCTTCCAGGAAATTCATTTTGTTCCCAATGGCATGGAACTGGAAGAATGTGCTTGCATAAGCAAGCTGTCAGTCCGTCTATTGGAATAACAACAGTATTTCTTGAAAGGTGCTGGCATGCAGGATTGGCAATTGTAATGATTTTTTCCTGCACTTGGAATTTTTCTCTATTTTCTTTATGTAGCATTTTTATTTATGTTTGGCTGCATCAAGCACCAATTTTTATCTATCCTTCAAAGATGTCTTTCTTTTTCTGGGGAAAACTCGGGGAAGGCAGGAGATGGAAATTAAAGACGATGAGCAACATGAGAACAAGGTGAAAGTAGGAGCCAACGTTTCCACACGTGGACCTTGAAAAAGACAAGTCCATTTGTCGAAACGTTGGCTCCTGCTTTCACCTCGTTCTTGTTTTGCACATCGTCGTTTTTTTTTCTGGTAATTTATATAACTCACCACATTTTTGCAAATGAACCTCATTTGAAAGTTAGTCCTCATCCATATCTAGTGACAACCTGTTGATACTGCTTCATGTTATGCACTCTTGCAACATTTGTGTGTGTGTGTGTGTGTGTGTGTGTGTGTGTGTGTGTGTGTGTGTGTGTGTGTGTGTGTGCGTGTGTGCGTGCGTGCGTGCGTGCGTGCGTGCGCACGCATGGATTTGGATGTGAGATCGGGCCCTTGGGCAGAGGTATCATTCTTCTCCTGTGCAGCCTTATGAATTCATTAACTATAGTGCAACAGAAATGCGATGGACAGGAACGAAGTGAACACACGGAGCGCTTTGTTCTTGTTTGTTGTCTATCTGTTGCACTTTATATAGTTAATAATGAATACACACAAACTCATCTAGTTTTCAGTTATTATGTCAGGCTTATAAGCCCGCTTGTGCCCTGGAATATCTGCATGGCTATGTACCCTGTAATTTAATTTCTGGCCATGTCCTGACACGGCCAGAAATTAATCTCCTGATTTTCCTGACAATCTTGTGTGATGTGCAGGCCCAGACAGTTTCTGGTGAATCCATGCAGGGGTTGTGCAGGGTGTAATCTGCACTACAAGTGCTGCTTTGATTGCTTTCAGTTCAGCTTTTATAGGTGTAGGATTACCTGGAATGGTACTCACTTATATGGGGTTTAGTTTTATGTAGTGTCATACTGCTGTTACACTGCTATTGCCAGATCAGTGTACTATATGTGCCTTATGTTTGCTTGCATCTTCATGATTAGCAACATCCTCTATGTGTTTGGCAGTTGCATATAGTCTCCTGGCCTAATTGTTTGCCCCCGTATTCCACGGTATGGGCCTGTTGTGTTTCTGAAGGGAGGGGTAGTCGTCTTTGCATCTCATATGCTAGCTGGCATAGTATCTTGGGACGAGGTTCTGAGCTCTTGAGACAAACAATTTGTGCTGCAGGCTGCAACTCTGTCTAGGCGCTTTCTCATAGAGGTCTTCAAGCATGGTACAGTTGGAAAGACCTGTTATTACTGCCCGATGCCTGTATTCAATGAGTTGTCTTTTTTGTGTGCTGCTGGTAATTCATACCGTACCATACCTTGGACACAAGCACAGCATCTGCGATTTTCTATAGTATCCACTCGTCCACCCCCATTATTTCGAGATTATTCTTTTCACCAGGTGTGGAAGTTGCGTCCAGGCATTGCATAATTGTTTCACCCACGTGCTGGCTCTGCCGTCATGGGCTTACACTAGCTGAGGATTTGTGGATGTTGACTTGCGGGCATATTTGTCCAGCTATGTGGATCACGATGTGCAATCTGGGGTAGTTCTTGATTCTAGTCTTTCTTTTTTTTCCGACGTCGATATGAGCCGATTTATCAGAAAGCGAGAGACCAGAGTGGCCAAGAAAGTCTGCAGTGTTGTCGAGGGCTTGTTGCATCATTCTTGATTTCTGTATAAGATAGCTTTCCCATAGACTGTAATACACCATAGGCTGTAGTGTTTCTTGTAGTATGCCCGTGTTGTTGGTGTGTGTGGGCCAAATGTACCTCCAACTCTCACCTGGAATTTTCTGTCTTTCAGAAAGTTACTGTTTAAGTGCTCTACCAGAAATGTTTTTGCTCATCGTTCCTCTTATTAGAGCAGCATGAGGTACTGCTGTTAAAAGCCTCTTCACTCTCTTCATTCTTTCATAAGCGGTATTACACAAAGTCCTGCAGTCAAGTTTCTGCTGCTTATGGCCCACTCATCTCTGCCAGAAGGGACAACTCTTGAAAAGGGTTTTCTTTGTGCTATGTGTGCGACGTAGTATGAGCATTCATACCTTGACATTTATACATCTGTAGAACTAGCTTCCTGACAGAGTACTTGCTATACCTGATCATGCTTGTTTGTGCAATGCTGTTGAACAATACATATTGATGCAATGAATATTTACACACTCGAATTATCACGAAAGATGGTTGTTTTACAATTCTGCCCTTTGCTTTCTTTTGGTGTTAGATTTTGCATAAGCATGCTCCCCCTCTATGCAATAGTATATTGAAGTGTAAGGGTTCAATAAAAGGTTATGAACTAAATCTAAGTGCAAGAGCTTTCTTTCTCACCCATGACTCCCATCGAAATGCGACTTCCATGGCTGGCAAATCAATCCCTCGCCTTGTGTTAGCAGCAGAATGCTATAGCCACAGTGGGGCAGGCGAACAAATTGAAGAACAATATTTCTGTCTATAATATTTTTTCTTGCCTGTATGCAAGTAAAGTTTGGAATAAGTTTATCATTGCAAGAAAGCCCAGTTTGTGGTCTTTTATTGAATAAACCACATATTGTGTATAGTTGAAATGCAGAAATTCGTTCTAAAATCCTCAGGTGATATATGTTCTTGCAAGTAGCATGGTATTTCATTACTTATAAAGATAGTAATCGCAGCGGATATCGTTATATGGGTTTACACACTAATATATGTGATCACAAACTTATTAGAAACTTACTAGAAACATGTAAGGCATGAATTTTCTGCACACTTGATCAGCTGTGAACGTGCAAGAACTGCTTGTACTGGCTGACTTCACTGCACAGTTTTGATTTACTTTTCTTCAGCGTGTCGTTTTATACTGTTTTCTCCCCACAAGAACAGGCCGTTTGCCTGCTTTTCGCATTGTTGCACGAGTTGTACATAATTGTGCAGGAGGGTACGTTGTCACTGTGCCACTATAGCAAGCAATTTACTTAATCTACTAGCTGTACAGTTAATTACCTTGCAGAGCAAGTGTTCATACAGATGCATTAAGGATACAAAGTCCGCAACATAGTCAATGTTTATTGGTGTCTGTGCAAGAAAAAAAAATTTCTCCAGAGAAGAGGCGCAACTCAACGTGCATGTAATATTTTATTCAAGCCACGGATTCAATGCTATCATAGCAAATTCATTACGATAGCCTACGCTTTTGCTCTGTCAAATTTAATAAGAGGCAAGATAAGCTTTCAAGATGCATCGGGAAATTCGTGCTTGAAAACCGACAAGAAAATGCGACTGAACGGTACCGCGTTCAGCGCAACGTTGAAACTTCGGGTACTTTGCTGTATTGTCATTTGCCCTTGCCGAGGTTGAAATAATTCAAGCTGTTCCGTAAGCGCGATTTTTGCATGCTACTCAACAAAACATTGTAGCGACCTCGTCGTCTGCTGGGGATCGAACACCTCCTAGCACTGACAACTCGCAAAGGCGTACGAAGCAAACGTGAAAATGCACTTCATTTGCTGTGCAGAGTGTCAACAAACGCATAGAAATCGGAGAATGCAATCTGCGGTACAAGTTTTTTATTGTCCCTTCGCGTACGTACCGAATTCGACGATCCACGTCTCCGCGCATTGTCGATCGAGACGCCATTTTCCAAAACAAACCAGCGAAATAGCTCCTTTGGCAGCTCTCCGCGCAATTTCGACGGAAAATCGCAGCGATCGGTGCGACGGTGCGACTGTGCGACCAACCGGTTGGTCGCAGCCGAAAATCGGGGGGTCGGCACTGCGACTGCGATTTTCATCGCAAACGACGGAAATCGCACTTCCGGTGCGACGAAAATCGCATCATGTGAAACAGGCTTAACGTTTTGTATGGCTTTGTTCTCTGCAATCCGCGCACACAGCTCATCGGTGGCTGCACGTCTGCTCGGCGTCGCAATGCGGCCTGCGTCATTTTCTGGTGCTCGCGCAATCGGTGTGAAACATGTCGCATGTGAAATGTTTGATAGAAGTGCCTCACGTCCAAGTCAAGCCGCCGTACGGGTGTATGGCTGTGCGCCTCGTTCTCGGAAGCGTCGACGGGTTTCCGGCATGCGGATTTCAGGTACGTGCAAATGCGTTTCGCCCTCCTATTGAGCTCCGGAGCAAAGCGTGCAATATTCCATGTGAAAGATGCAGTGCCCGTCATCATGGTGTGAATTTCGAGCGGCAAACGAGAACTTTGGCACTTAGAGCACACCGCGGCTGCTAAGTCAGCGTGGACATTGTTTTACGTTACCGTAATATGTTGCTGTCAGTCTAATCTGTGGCTTGTGGACAGCTAGCCCATTGACTTTTGTTTGTGGCAGCGATAGGTATATAAATGGAAGCGGTAATAATTTTCGAGAGCAGAGAGTGTTTTCGCTCGATGTTTGGTCGTGTTCATGGCGTTATGAAAGCTAGAAAACTGGCTTGATCGTGCTTAGTTCCAACTCCAAGGGGCGTAACGTTGGCGCTGTATATGTTTGTTTTCGGTGTCACGAGTACCACTTTCATGCTTTTGTTGCATGAGAGTGGTTGATGCTACATGCCGTCAGCGCAGAACACAATAAAAGCAATTTCCTCACTCATACGTATGCAGTGTGACGTAACAAAATTTCCAGCGTTTTATTCGGAGCGTAAATATCCAGTATAGTTTAGTAAGAAACTCAAATTCTGTCTTAGCTTAGTAGGCGTGAAACAAGTGAAACTCTCATTCCTTTTTGAATTGTTCGCCCAAACCGCACCACCCGCAGATGCGTCATCGGGTAATTGACAGTAGCTTCGCTACGTGAGCTGTTTTATGCGCCAATATTGCCCGGTTAATTATCCTGTTAATTTATTCTGACGCTCGTTCATCTTGATTTTAAGCGGTTACTATCCCCGAGTATCGGACGACGCCAAACTTGTGAGGTGTAGCAAACGCGGAAAATTCAAGGTGGCGTGGCTGCAAGTTCCTGTTTTTACATTTCTTGCATTCAAAGCCAACAGACACAGTATCACTGATTTATTTTCCATTTCTGCTGTACTTGATCAATCTAATGTGACAACTGCATTTGCTCTTTAATGTTCTCCATTTACTGTGTATTCAGCTTGGCTGCCGCCCTCTCTTCAGAGGATGCCGCTGTGATAGCTCTTTCATATAGCACATGCCTCTAGGCCCTTGTGTTTCAAGAGCTCTGGCGAGGCAGCAGTGCTCCAAGTAATTTTACCATCCTATATATTTTCTATTTTGCATCATTCTTCCACATTGGATTTTAATGTTCATAGTATTCGTCATTAGTCATCGCCATAATTTTGTAGCACGTAGATTTTACGCACTTTACAGCGCCAATTTTTAGGCCAGTTCACAGCCAAGTCACATCTTCCATAATACATCAACATTACCACTTGTCATGGCGCTCTTTGGCCAAACCTGGCCCTTGCGCCATAAAACACCACACATCGTCATCATCAGCTTGGCTGCCAGAAAATGCTTGAATTTCTTTCAGTATCGAAGTGACGAAATATTTCACTGACGGCGGTGTGTGAAACGTGCAAGTTGACAAAACTGATAGCAAAATGATGAGATATTTCTATTATAGCGTTTGGACTCGACTTTTGGTGAGGATGTCGATCGACCTTGGGCCTGGTGACAGCACACCCGACATCGCCAAAGTGCAGCCTATCAGTTGAGTGCCCCTGAATGGACCATCAACATCTGAAAATGAAGCAGAGCCAGGTAGGGGCAATTTTTACTTTGGAACAGAATACTGACAGCTGCCTCTTTCTTTAAGAACTAAATAACATATTTACAAACCAATCCTTTCTCTTTGTGCAGCCTACATAGAATTGTTTTTTGCTTGTTTTACAGACCTCCAGAAAGCAGTTCTTCTGAACCGTTTTTGCATGCACAAATAAATAAAGAGGAATGCACTTTCTGAAGAAATTGATGCACTGAAATGTGCGTTCGACACACAGTGGGATGCAAAATAACCAACAACTTTAAAGCGGTGAAAAAAAAAAGTTTGAAACGTGTTCTAACATCATAACCCGCCTTGGCATACGGATCTAATTATAACAGCAACGGAGGTGCATGCAGAGAAGTGTTTGTAAATGTTTGCAAGATATGTACATTGTCTAAGAAATTGTTTTTATTTACTTGGAGCTTCTTGGTGCTATGGCAGTGCAGTAAAAGCTCAAAATGATGCCCCTGCTCCTAATAAAGCACCTTTAGATTTTAAAATTAAATTATGGGTTTTACATTCCAAAACGTAATGTCTTGGAAACCTGGCTTCTTTAATGTACACCTGAACCTAAGTGCATAAGCGTTATTGCATTTTACCCTCATTGGAGGTCAGCTGCCATGGCCTAGATTGAAGCTGGGACCAGCGTGACTGAGCAGCATGGCATCATAGTAAGTGGGCTATAACACCAGGTCAAAATGAGAAATACTGCTTAGAACTACCAACTTGTTGGCTCACAAGCACTTTGCACTAAGTTAGAGGAGTATGGAGTACTGAGAGCGACCGTTCATGTACCAATTTCTTTTTAGGCTGACTCCATTATTAGGGTGCAAAGCTTCAATTAGTCAAAACCAGCGTAAATTACAGAACCAGCTCAAAACACGCACCATGTATAGCTAGATTTGGACATGCAAATTGAGTCAATTCATGTCGCCGAAAATGGAAGTGGCAGTCACACTATTTCATGCATTTTGCCAAAAACATAGTCAATAATAATTAATCAATTTCTAAAATATTCTTTTCAAAAAGTTTTTTTTTTTCAAGCATGAAAGGAGGCGCCAAATGGTGTTCAGGTGCACGAGCGGTTAGTTGCACGGCACTTCTTGCATGTGTTCACTGGCTTCTTTCATGCTTGAAAAAAAAAAGAATTTGTTGCACCTACTCAGCAGTAGAAAGCTGGATTGGGAATTTTTCAGGATGCTCTACAATTTTCGCACTGACACTTTTGCTTTGAATAAAATATTTGAGCAGTTAAATAATTGTTAATAACTAATTACCTAACTAGGAAAAATGCAAGAAATGGTTTCACTTCCTCAAAACGATGGCAAACGATATTGCTTTGGTGCTGTACAGCTACGTGGCACTTGTACATATTTAAAGCTTGCACATGTCATACAGACCACCTGGTAATTACAAGGCATATATAGAAGTGGCCAAGTTGTGTGAGCCAGCCATGTGTAGCGAATCATGAGAAACAGCCATGTTTCTTTGACTTAAGGGCATAATAAGATTTACATGCTCGACACCTTGTATCAGTGTGCTCTAGGCCTGTTCGTAGTTTAGCTGCTACATAAACAATATTTCTCCACGTGTAAGCTCATATGCATCTTTCAAGTATATTGCCTCGTGTGTCCAAAATAAACCATCTTCGCGTTTCCTTCATTATGTCTTCATCTGTTGCTGTGCTAAATTTTTAACATGCAACTGCACAAATTTTCATCTAGTTTTCATATTTCCTCGTTGTTTGGTGGATTTATTTCTGAACAAGTTGTTTTCGTTAAACCCTGTTGCACACAGCAGTACACAGCATTTCTGCTTAGAGTGGGAATTGTTTTTTTTTTTCAGATTGACATTTATACGCCTTGCCTGGGCAATGTAAGGCATTCTACATAACACGGCCCTGCAATAATGTTTTATATTGCATTCCAGCATCATGCAAAACTGTTTACTTACCAGATTAGAATATGTATAAGTGTTGGTAGTAACAGAACTGGAAGAAGCCAGCAGATAATGAGGCCAAGGAAAGCATACAGGAACATGTTTTAAGTTTTTTATATAAAGTATAGAAATGATAAATTCTAGGTAAGTGAAAGTGGATTAAAAGATATCCACCTGTGGGTGGGGAACGGACCCATAACCTTCACATTACGCATGTGATATACTAACCACCGTGGTACTACGGCCGTGTTCGAGCGTCGACAATCTGACGGGCCATTGTGGACGGTTGAATGCTGCCTCGGTGGCACAGTGGTTAGTGCATCGCATGCCTAATGCAAAGGCTGTAGGTTCGTTCTCCCCCCATGCCTGGTTGTTTTTTTTTACCATTTTCATTTCCCTTTATCATTTGTACATTTAAATAGAAAATTACAAATAAGTTTCCACGTGCCTTCTCTGGCATCTTCCAGCTGTGATTCAAAAAAATTTTGACCCTCAGTATCCTTTCTTCTCGTTTGGTAGAACAGGAGCTTCATTTTAAAAATAACGAATTTCCCTTGTTCAGCATCTCAATGTGGTCTCAAATCTCATCACAGCATGTGTATTACTAAGTGAAGTTTTTGTTAAGATGATGATATAGCATGGGACCTAATTAGTAGCCTTTGTGTACAGATATATGACTAGTCTAATAAATAGGAGGATTTTAAGAAGCACTTCTAACATGGTCTGAGCATGTGTTTAAAAAAACTAATCTAGCATGATTTCAGGCATAACTGTTGCCCCTGAAAAATATTTGGATCATCTGCATTGGCATTGTTTTTAGAGAGCACCAATACTGCTTTGATAGAAGTAGCCTCGTGGAACATGAAGCATCGCTTCTTGCTAAGTCAAGGAAATATTATCTGCATATCTGAGGTGCATGTGTCATATGCTCGAATGCTGTGTAAAGGCTGCTAATAAGAAAATTACTTAACTTGCCTTCTAGAGATTGCTTCAGTAGTCTATGCTACTCGATCATAAACAATTTACCATAGTGAGCATTCATCACAGTTGGCTTTGCAATGTTTATGAAAAATACCACAATTGCCTACTAGACATGTGACTGCACTGAAACTTGGAATTAATGACCAGTAAGATTTATCGGACAGCAAAACTTAGTTTATTACTCCTCTTTCTGCCATAGTTTCTTACAGTAATTACTTGAAGGGAACTCTGGTGCTGGAGTCGTACCACCATGGGAATGATGGGAAGCACATGGATTTGTCTGATATTCGTGCTTGTGAATTCAGACGTTCTTGTGGCTTCGTATATTATACGCTATATAAATCTTATTGTCGTACATTTCAGCGCAGTCTATACTCTTCGAAGTGCAGAAGACGGCACCAACACGCACAATTGCTATTAATTACAACGATTGAGCTTGTCCAGGTGGCCAAATCGAAAGGCGCCAAGCGTCTCTAGGCAATGGTATGCCCGCGATAAATTTATCATGGCGTTGCACTCGCTTGTCGTTACATGCCTCCGTGGCTTAATGGTTTCAATATCAGACTTCTGTTCTAGAGTTCCTGTGTTTGAATCCTGTCGTCGGACGATTTTAATGTTTATTTATTTATTACACAGTTTATTGTTGAAAATGACTAGTTTACAAAGTCACAAAGCCGTTTGAAGCCAAACAGACGAAGTTTAGGCAAATCCATGTACTTCCCATAATTTCCATGCTGGTACAGCCGTTCTTGTTTGATCTCCTGTGGACACTAACGTCAGAGTTCCCTCTAGTAATTATTGTATGAAACTCTTATTTCTCCACCTCACTCGTGTAGAAGCGGCACCACACCTGCTGCGTAAACATGCACTACCTTTCGGCCAAGTGCAGGGAATGCTGTGAACTCGCCCTGTACAAAGCCTGCACTAAGTAAAACGAATCACAACGTGCAGGTGCTGCCACGTTGAACTGGTGGAATGAGGAGTGAAATCAGCACCTCCTGAACTTGTTCAGAAAGTGCGCGTTAATCAAGTGGAGATTATATAGTAACAGAAGTTGGGTGATTCTGCATTACATTAACGAAATATACTCCATGATACTTTTCCATTTATTTCCTCAGTTATTAAGAATCCCTTTTGCATTGTTGGACAAAACTACAGACTGCCAACATATTTTCTAGCATTCACTGGTAGCAAACATGTCAAAACTTGTTCTAGTTTCTGGATTGCCTCTTTAGCCGTTAACCCCCAAGTTAATTCCGGAAGAATGTACTAAATTTTTTACGTACTCAATTTTTCGGTGTCATTCTCATTCTAAAAATATATTACTTCATTGGTCTCTGGTTAGAAATAACACAAAAATAGGAGCTGCTCTTGCGGGCAGCTTTCCCTCAATGCCGACTGTAATTCATCTGACAATAAGAGCAGCGTAACATCGGGCAGAAAGAGTGCGACTCGTCATTCGCGATATTGGTACTACTTCCAGTCACTAGTACAGCTTGGGATCAATGGTTAAAGGTTGCGACTTTGTTGCTGCCCAATTTTTATTCTGCAGCTGTTACACTTGGGTGTAGCGTGTGTATGTACGTGTGCATGCATTAAAATGACTTCACGCTAGAGCAAAGCAACTGTAGTGCAGAGAGGCATTAGCCATCTTTATACATTTGCTTTGTAAAGATGCACTAAGTTTATCTTTTGCAGTATAGACTTGGCGCTCATTGGCCCAAAATGCCCTTGTGCTACTAAAACCAATCAATTAATTCGCTTTCGGTCTGTGAGTTTTAATTTGTTTTTCTTGAACTGTGCAATTCCCGCTCACAGGACTGCATGTCATCTGAGGTGTTCCTTTTTCAATCAAGAATGTTGAGGTTGTGTTTGTGAAACTCGATTTCTTGCCTCAAACGAGCTTGTGCAAACTGACCAAGCTGATAATTCTACCTGCTTATATATTAAATATGTTGCGGTTATGAACCCTCATAATGAATGACACATAGTATAAAAATTTTATCTAATAAAACAATTTAATGAAATTTTTCATGTTTTTCGTGTTCATGTTCACTTCTCTACTCTAGTGACCTGTCTGCATGCCTCACCTCTTTTTTTTGCATATTAAATATCGTATAAACTTAACCATGCTTTTTTTACCACAATGCAGGGGAAAAGGTTCCGGTAACACCATGCATTCAGTATGGCGGCCCAGATGTGTATGCAAGCAACCTCCTTCACGTGGACCAAGAACTACTCTGCAGTGTCTCGCAGACTTCGTTGGAATGGCTCGTCCTCGTCTCATTGGAATGGCTGCTCATCTATCTGCGTGTTCATCACCAAGACGGCCAGTTGTAAAGCTCCTGTACCCGTTTTAAGAAAGCTTAATGATTTTTTTTATTTAGTTTTCACGGTTGGCCGTAGAATCTTAAAATTTTTGATGTTTCTAACATTTTTACCTGGCACAAAGTGGTACTATAACTTTAAACCAGTGTAATGTATTTAAGTGTTGCTCACTCTAATGCCTATCTGGTTTTGTTTGTGTTTAAGAAATTTGAGTGTCTGATGAGGTAACGGCATTTGAATTTGTCATCGTGGCTCGTTTCAATTAGCTGCTAGGAAATAAGACGCATAGCTTATCACACGCCAGTTGTAGCATTTTTGTTTTCATGAGTGAAGTATACACGTTTCAAAAGATGGAAAGTGGGGAAAAAAGCCTCAAGAACATAATCATCCTAGGATTGTCATGTCCTTACAACTCTGCAATGATACATCTTGGGAGCACATTGGTCGCAATGCCTACAGGTATACTTTATAAGAGAATAGCATGCACTCAGATTTGCCACGCAGTTGACGGCTGATGGCTTTTGTTTGTCGTCTTCATGTTACTACTATGTATTCAATATTCATTTAGATGTGCTGCGGTTTTTTGCAGTCACCTATATATATATATATATATATATGTTTTCGTTTCATTAAAAATTTAGTTGAGAGTTAGCGCTCATCCCGTCTGCTTCTAGTCTCTGTCCGTGTCACTTCGCGCTACAATCCAAGATCATGTTACTGTATCAACTCGCCCAACTTTCTATCCTTGTGTTAAAGACACACTCAGACTTGTTCTGACTTATGTGACCGGTTATTTCTGTGCTTTATAATAAGATGCAGTGCTTTTTGAATGAAAACATGTAATAGTTCGTAGTCAGGTTACTTAAAAAAACTTCTGCTTAAAATTTAATTGAGCAAGCCTGTGCCATTATTCGGTGCTTATGTCTTTGTACTGGTATGGTTTTACTCCTTATTTTCCTTTTTACATTTAGAATGTGCAAACATTATTATGTAACCATTTCTCTTTATTGAAATAAATACTTTTCTTCTGACATTTCCTCACAAATTTTACAATGATCTTGTTCAATTAGGTAACCTTAGACTAGCTGATTGTTATTCTGGTAGCTTAACTTACAATGCCTGTGGAATATTCAATGCAAGCACATGGTGAAAAATAAACTAAATTATTGGGTATAAGCAGGTCACTGGCAGTAATTGGAGCATACATATATTTCAGGAAATAGTGCATGCTTATATATTGAACAGCATGCACAGCTACACATGCTGTTTTGTTCGTAAATGCTGAAACATTATTCGGCGTGGAAGCACTTTGTTCTTTGGCTTTCAGTGCTACCTTTAAGTCATATGTGTGAAAGTACTAGTAGAAGCATCCCGTGGAGATAAATGACAACTTTGATGAATAGAGGTATAAAATGTGTGCTTAAAACGGCAAAAAACTGCTTGACAGGCAAACGTATGCTTCTGTAGTACTGCACTTGTTACCGTCGCCAATCCATGCATTGCTTGCGCTCTATTGCATTCAATATGAGCTACAACAACGAGCTGTGGTGTGTTTCCCTCCTGGTCGAGCTGGTGTTGCGAAAAGTTTTGGCCAAGAAAAGTGGAGGTTTTTAATTATTTCTGAAATGCATGTAACCATGCTTTTGGCTGTGTGCTGTTTCCACTGGGTTATAAGTACTGGTGCACTAAGGTGTGGGAGATCCTGTGTCCTTAGTGCAGCGCGCATTGTTATTGCGCTCTGCATCCTGCCGGCAGCATACTATCACTGCAGAGGAAGATTACGAAAAGCACGGCCTGTGTGCTTTGCTGCAATGGCGAAACCTTAAATTGTTTGCCTGAAAGGGTCGCACGTTATGCTACCACATGACGGACCAGAAGCGCAATATGAGGACGCCTCACAGATTCTGGCTCATACAGAACAAGTAAGTACCATAGCTAAGGCTAGGCAGCATTCACAACAGCTAGTCTGCCCATTAACTACATGGCTGTAGTGAACGCCAAAATACTTGCAGGGATAACACCCTTTTGGAAGGGTTTTGTCCATGCTACACCCATATTGAAAGGGTGGTGTCTCTGTTACACCTTATATAGAAAGGGTGTTGTTTGGTTTTACACCCATAGGTGAGGTGACGTCATATTAACACCCCTTCTTTTGTGGGGTGTTAATTTGCATCCCGTTGCTTGGGGTGTAGCAATACACCCAAAAAGGGTGTCACCCATGGGACAAGTCATTTACACCCTTAAGGGTGTTAAAAGTTTTAGAGTGTACAAATAGATAGATAGATAGATAGATAGATAGATAGATAGATAGATAGATAGATAGATAGATAGATAGATAGATAGATAGATAGATAGATAGATAGATAGATAGATAGATAGATAGATACCGAAAAAAGCGCGTCAAGCGGTGAGATTCGAGCCTCGACCCGACAGCGCAACAGCCCGATTTTGTAGCCACCTGCTCACCATTCTCCGTTTCGTTTTTTTTACAACTTGGCCCCAATCTCACAAATGCTTCTCTCGTGCCAAAACCAGCTAGCTCTTTCAAATGATTACCAAATGTTGATTTGAATGATGATATCCATGCTGTGACACATACGCACAATAAGGGACTCGCCAAGAAACGGAAGGTAGCTACCGCGTCGCAACTATTTATTTTATTTTTATTTTATTTCATCATTCATCATTAGTACAGAAGGAGGTCCCGGAGTTACAAGAACTGTCAGGGGGACCTCCTATTAGTAATTTAACATTGCATGAATTAATACATTTTGGCAACATAGCAACGACAGACATCAGAAAACACGAAGTTAATGAAAAAAAATAAATACAAAAAGTTGCTTATAATAATTGAAGTTCAAAATACAGCAAATAAAACAGATACAGCGTATGCATAAATAAATATGTGGTAATTGACACGTTAATGAAACACAGGAAATGACACATGTCAAAGAACACGGGGTTATTGCAACAGATAATTAAAAATAAATATATGCTTACAATACACAAAGTACAAATGTTATATAGGCTATGCGACAAAAAATTTGAAATGTCTAAGAAAGGATTAAAAAAGAAGACAAAGGAAGATGTAGAATAACGAATAAATAAAGGCTGTCGATACAATAGGTAAGTACAGAGTCATTGAAAACTGCGAAATATATTTGTACACAATATATACTTATAGTAATGAATCAGTAGCCAGTAGTGTCGTTAGTAAATATTTCTTCGTCTCTCTCCTGAATGTTAATGTTGTGCGGCAGGCTTTAATATGGGGTGGTAGTTTGTTCCAGTATTTAATGGCCGTAAAAAGCGAAGTAAACATTCCATAATTAGTGTTTATTCGAGGGAGTAAAAAATTGTTGTTAGAGGAAAATCTCGTATTGTTAGTGTTGGTAAGAGCAGAGTTATTAAATGTATCTGAAATTATTTCATGATTTAGTGTGCGGTACATTAGTAAAACCAATTTGAGCTGGAGCATGTAACGTAATGGTAGTATTTTTAAGGAACTGAAAATTGGTACTGCATGTGACATGTAACTGGAGAAAGTAATGATCCTTAAGGCTTGATTTTGTAAATGCTGTAGATGTATTATGTGCGAGCAATATGTGTTTCCCCAAACTGAGATGCAGTATTGCAGGTGACAGTGAATAAATGCGTAATAAAGTGAAGTTCTAACGTTTTGTGGAAAATACGAGCGCGTTAGGATTAGTACTCTTATTCCAAAGGCAATTTTTTTTGAGACCATGTCAGCATGTAAGTTAAATTTAAGTTGGGGATCAAGTTTGACGCCAAGGAAGACAACTTCATGTGCAGGTGAGAGAACATGGGTTTGTAAGACGAGTGGTGGCGCGGGTGCGATGACGCGTTTATGTGTATGAAAAAGCATAAACTGAGTTTTCGAAGGGTTGATGTGAAGTTTGTTACTTGTGCACCACGCAGATAAGTTGCTTAGGTCAGAATTTAGTCGTTTTATTACAGTATTTATGCATTTGCTATGAGTGAATATAGTCGTGTCGTCAGCATATAGAATAGATGAAGTACTGGTTAAACAGTGAGGAAGATCATTAATGTACACCAGGAAAAGTAAAGGGCCTAAAAGTGAGCCTTGTGGGACACCCCTAGTGACTGGTTTAGTACGTGAAAGTGAACCTCCGAAATTTACAACTTGAGTTCTGTTAGTCAAATAACTGCGGATGAGCGTAAGAGCTGGGCCACGAATGCCCAGAGCTTCTAACTTGTAAGAAAGGATGTTATGACAGATGGTGTCGAATGCTTTACTGAAGTCAATGAAAACTGAACCAACAATATGGGAGTTGTCAAGGGCATGTTTTATTTTGTCAGTGAATGATGTTATAGCTGTTTCGGTCGAATAACCTTTACGAAACCCGTGTTGTTCAGGCGAGAGAAGATTAAATTTGTGAAAATAGTTTGTTAAGCGGGTTACAAGTAGTTTCTCAATGACTTTGCTAAAAAAAGATAGCATACAGATAGGACGGTAGTTTGAAATTAATTCTTTGTTACCTTTTTTTAATATGGGAGTTATTTTACCGTGTTTTAATTCATCGGGGAAAACGCCTGTTATGAACATGCAGTTAACAATGTGCGCTAGTACATCGGCGATATGGGACGATACTAATTTGATTTTAGAAGGGTGTAAATTATCAAGGCTGGGACCTGTAGTTCGTAAACTAGCGATTGAATCAGATACTTCTTTGGGTGATGTAGGGAACAAGTAAAATGAATAAGGGGTTTGCCTGAGTACTGGCTGTGGTATACTGTCTAGTGAATGATCATGTGTAGGACAGAAAAAAGTATTGAATTCATTTGCGATGTCAGTGGCTTCCGTTACTACCCTTGTTCCTGTATTAAGTTGGTTCAGTGCGTGGTTTGGTGAAGACAGATGAAGAAATGACCTAATGGTATCCCAGGTTTTGCGGGTGTTATTTGTGTGTTTAACAACCATTGTCTCGAAGTAGGAACGCTTGGCTTCTTTCAAGAGTCTGGTAAGTGTGTTAGAATAAGTTATGTACCGCGACTTTAAAGTTACATTAAAAGGTTGGCGTTTTAATTTTTTGTGGAGGTTGTCACGTTTTTTAATAGTTTTTAAGAGGGATCCTGTTATCCATGGGTTTCTAGGGGCGGAGAACCAGTGAGTATGTTGTGTTATGTTAGTACACTCCGAGTACACGCTTTTAACTTTGTTGTTAAATTGTTCGAATGCTAGAATTGGGTCTGTTATAGAAAGAATCGGGTTCCAGTCGATTTCAGCAATTTGACTAATGAACTTAGTGGTGTGAAAGTTTGCCGTTTTTATGTTTCGTTGGTACGGTGTGTTAATAGACTTTAATAGAACGAATATGGGATAGTGGTCTGTTATGGGAACAGTGACTACGCCAGCACAATGCTCTAGGTGTAAGTTAGATAATACATGATCTATTAAAGTGTGAGATCCGGACGGAGGACATCTTGTGGGTACGGTTATTAATGAATCTAGGCCATATCCCGCATAGCAGTTGGTATAATTAGAGCAATGACTATCATTGGGGTTAGTAATATCTATGTTTATGTCACCGAGGATGACAACATTTTTGTTTTCGTTTGCAATGATGTTCAAGATAGCATCTAGTTGAGAACAAAAGTTTGCAGAGCAAGATGATGGAGAACGGTATACTGATCCAATTATTGTGTTTCGACTGTTAGCTGAAAGAAAGGTTTTATCGAATTCCAAAAATACAGATTCAACGTTAGGGCAAGAGAAAGATAGATCATGGCGACGGTGATATGGATGGTTATCTTGGACAAGAATTGCTGAACCACCATACCGAGCATCTTTACGGACACATACTTCCATTGTGTAACCGCGTATACCAAATAGCTTGCTATCAGCGTTTGTCAGCCATACTTCTGACAGGCAAATGATAGTGAAAGGGTTATTTAGATTAGAAAAGAAATCTATCATGTTATCATAGTTCTTTGAGAGGCTACGTATGTTGAAGTGTATCAGGGATTTATGGGTGAGCCTGCTGTTATTTAGTGAACGTTTTAGTTCTTCTGAAGAAAAATACATTGTTTGGAATATTTATTTGATTAGATGTAGAAACGGAAGGCTTGGACAGCTACGAGGCGATTAGCGAAAGGTCGCGTGTGCTAGAAATAACGTACACGCGGCCTCCTTCTGTCTTTCATGCTTTGATGCGGCAGTTGTCCGTCCATAGGAATTTCCAGTTGTGCTGCTTTTTTAGTTCGAGGGCTTGAGCAAACAGACGTTTGTTGTCTTGTGTTAAGTGGTCGTTAATGAAGACCTTCGCCTCTGCAGATGGAGGGAAGCCGAGAGTAGTAGTGTTTAGTCGTGCTTTTCTGGCCTTATTTATGAAATCAGTCTTCTTAGTGCGGGAACAGAAGCGTGCAATGATGTGTTTATCCTTCTTCGCAGGGACGCGGTGAACAATGTCAATGTCAGATGGTGCCACAGGGCAGCCAATCTTGTCGCCGATTTTTTGGAGAACAGCGACACAATTCTCGCCCTGTGTGGACGGCACACCCCGGATCTCGACATTGTTTGTACGAGAATACTGCTCGAGGTCCGCTACCCTTCTAGCCAGCTTTTCATTTTCCTTTGGGAGCGTTTTGTTCTCTGCATTCACAGCGTCACATTTTCCCCTTGATTCTTCGTACAGGTGGTTCATCATGCGCAAACTTTCACGCATTTCTGCGATTTCTTTCCGAAGGGCGTCAACATCGCGAGCAAGTTCTGCATTACTAGGCATTGCTAAAAAAAACCACGGGAGTAACTTTGGCAGCAGCAGGCGTGACAAAAGTTAAGAACAGAATGGTTAATGCCGTATAAAAGCGAAGACTAACCTGCGTAGCCAAAAAAGTACTGCTTAGTGGTGTGTCCTTCTTGCCACGGCTGCTGCTGCCAAGTGAAGCGCAGGACGAAACGGATCCCTTTTTTATAGTGCTGGCGGCGCCACGGAGCGGTCCAGTTCAGTGGTAGCGTTGCGAGGTGTCACCAGGTGGCCACGGTGATATCGACTGGCGGGGATGGTAGGCGTGGAGTCCACGTGCCAAGATAGCCGTATGCTTGTCAGCACAACGGCGGTTGAAATCAGCGCTTGCCGATTACTGTTCTCCGATCTGCGTAGCCAAAAAAGTACTGCTTAGTGGTGTTTCAGATGATCACCGCGTGTTAACCACGCTTATAATTTCTACACTGCGACATAGACTCACAATGGGAGATTGGCCAATAGGCGAGGGGTTCATATCGTGCCAACGCTAACTAGCTATTCGACATGATGAATATGATCTCCATACGAAGGCACATACCCACAACTAGGATTGGCCAAGAAGCGTGTCCGCGTATTGATTACTGTTATCACGATTTCCATACATTGACTCATGCCAACAACGGTGTATGGCAAAGAAGAAGCAGGCGGTACATATGCTACTAACTCTTTGAGATGATTACCGCATGTGGATGACGATTGGGATTTCCAGACTATGGCATATGCCAACAACCGGGGATGAGCTGCTTCATTTAAAATAAATACGAAAAAAATTGAGAAATACAACAGAAAATATAAGATTTTTCAGATGGCGTGGCACAGGTGTGCGAGAGCACATGCACGCGCAAATTAACTTTACATCAAGGGCACAGGTATGAAACATGCAAAGTTAAAGGATTTTATTACCGCTCCAGAAAGGCTTCGTTTCACATAGATTCCAACATCTGCGTTGGCTCCCTTTATTCTCTTATCAGTTGAATTGCAGAGGGCAAAAAAAAAAAGTAACGTTTTGGGTCAGTTCCAGTTCGCCCCCAAAAGTTTGGGGGTTTTTTATCGTGTAGTGTAGCTACGATCTTCTGCTTATCATTCTTCCTCCTCCATGACAAAGAGGGCGTTAGATATTCCTTCGCGTCAGCTTGTACTACACTTGCATGTTCCTATCATGTTACAGTGTCATATTGTGCTGTAGTATGGAGCATCCACAATGCGCCAGACATACTGGATTGTATTCATCCTTATAAAAAATTTCCTAGGACTCCCGCCGACCTAATGTAATATGTTTCTTGTAGTTACTTCCATCTCGAATTTGGTGCAACAATTTATTCCTTTTAATATAAAGAAACATATCAACCGCGTCTAACTGCTCCTTCTCATTGCTTTACGTTGATCGTCTTAGTTTCTTTCACTAAGCTGGAAAGTCCAGTCCAGTTGTGCATCTTGCCAGCCCAACCCTATTTTTAAGAAATTGCCCATAATGTGCACGTGCCACACTCCATGACAGCATCACCATCACCATCGTCATTAGAAGAACGAAGAACGATTTCTCCTCCACCGTGGATCGAACGCCATGAGCAAGACCAGCCGCAAGCGCAAGTCTTCGCGCGCATCGGCGCCCATGCCGGCCGTTCAAGCCGAGCAGCGTCCTCAGCCAGCAGCACAGAATGCTGCCAGGCCACTCAAGGCTCCCGAGTCGTCGGCGCTGCTGTCGCCAATCACTTCCCCAGCCGAACAGGTCCCGGTCGAGACACGCCCGAGCACTCTACCAGCGGTGGCGGTGACCCTGGGCGCCGCATTCGCCGCCTTCTTGTTTGCCCTGGCACTCGTGGCTCTGCTCGGCGTCACCAGAGCCGGACGCTCGTCTCGCAACGTCAGCTCCTTCTGCTGCACCGGCGAAGCCCTGGTAGTCTTGGGAGTAATCAACTCCAGCATTGAGCCATGCGAGGACTTCTACGCCTACGTCTGCTCCAGGGTTGACGCGGGCACTACGGACCACCTGTCGGCCGCGTTCAGGGCCGCCACATACCGAAAGCTCCTGGAATCGAGCACGGTGGGATCGGGCAGAACTGCCGCCGGCCGGATGCTTGCCTCTTTAAACAACCGCTTTCAAACAACCGCTTTTGATGACGACGTAGCCGACTTCGTGACGGCCATCTTAAGCACCGGACTTGCCGATCAGCAAATGAATTCGTCTCGTATGGTTCGCTTCTTCGCTGAGCTAAGCGTGAGGTACGGCCTGCCGGCCATTATTTCTTTCTCTGTCAAAAAAGCAGGCGGAGCTCTCACGATCGAAAGAAACGACGACTGTTTTTCGGACGACAGCTATAGGAGCATCGCCACCTCCGGTCTTCACGCGGTCAATGAAGCACTGAACGTTTCAGTAAGCTTCGATCAGCTTGCACAAATCGAAGGTAACTTTACCAAAGCGCCGCACTCAGATGCTCCAGAAAGCGTGTCGCAGGCGCCTCATATTTCACCGTTTGCTTCGTTATCCGAAACTCACTGGGCTGCAATAATGAATGACGTGGTCTTACCGGTTTACCCGAACCTTATGACTGTTGTGGTTCGAGAAGGAGACAGCCTAAATAACATTTTGAACGTCCTAATAAGCATACATTCCCAACCTGCGGCAGTGGCTTATGCCATCGTCTGCACTGCCCTGACAACGCGCGGCGAGATAGAGGACGACGCCCCGGGGCGGCTAATGGACATTTCATGTCACGTGCTCGACGTCTGTGAAATTGAAGACAGGCTCGTGACTGACGCGATCCTCAATGCCCGTATGGACAACCACATCCGGTCCGCTTTTGCCGAGACGCGCACGAACGTCATCGAGCGAGCGAAAGGGCATCCCATGTTCGCTGGGACGTCAAAGCAAGAACTCGCCGATGAATTGAACAAAGTCAGCCTCATGCTTCCGAACGAGATCGTCGTCTCAGATGTCCCATTGCCAACCGTGTCAAAGACATTCGCTTCCAACCTGCTGAACGCGCGGTCTTATATCTACGACATTCGGAAAGCCAAGGCGGCGCGAAAGGTGCCCAGCACAGACAGCCTCTTCTTACCATCTCTCGTGAGGCACGGTGACGTCATCTATTTTCCAACCAACCTGTACGTCCTTCTCAACCAGAGCCCCAATGTAAGCGATGCGCTGGACATCCCTACTTTCAGGCTGGACATGGCTGCCCAGATGTGGTCTTTCCTGCTGGAGAGGCCCTGGTCGTCCAAGACACGCAAGAACATTGATGCGCGCCTGGAATGCTTCAGGAAAGAGTACTTCAACGAATCCACTGATGAAGACTTCATGAAGACTGCCACTGCTGCCTTGTCCGTGCGTTCCGCGATCGATGATGCGGTGACACCACGGTGGCACACCATTGAAACGGTGAACGATGCGAAAATGTCGCTTGCGCGGTTGGTGTACCTAATGTGGGCATACGACAAGTGCGCAGGCTTTCCAGGAACGATGTCGGCCCTGAATACTAATACTGTGCTGCGGAATTCTGCTGCGTTTGGCGGTGCTTTCGGATGTCCCAAGGGCTCCGCTATGACGGAGCCAAATTGTTGTCTTGAGTCTTGTTAAAGTACAACTTGACCAAAGGGCGTTCGCAGTTTGTCAAATCAACTTGTGGGAGTCCTATTAAATGTACTTGTGTGAGTGCAGAAGGAGTCGGTGTCATGCTTGCTGGTTTCAGCCTTGCCAGCTAAATATGCGTTATGCTCTATTGTCTTTAGAGCCACTGCCTTCGTGTTCTGAAATTCGCGCAAAGGGGCATTTAATACCTTTCGTGTCAGTGGTGAATCTTGTCGGATATCTAGCGTTGCTTTTATGAAACGTCCATCAATGTCCATGACATATTTCATTTGTTTTTCTCCTCCTTTAGTTTCCATGTTGAGTTAGGTGCACGCAAATGTACGTTCTCTGTGATTAGTTTCACTCAAAAGTTCATTTGTAGAAACAGGTTCTTCATGGCTCTTTGCACCTGATTCACAAGCTTCACTCTTGCGACCTTGCGTGTTCTTGTGACCTTTCTATGGCATCTCCGAGTCTCCTTCCCACCGGTCAAAATCTTTATCCATCAAAACACTGCGTTCTTACTAGTTGTGTGCAGTATACGCCTCTACTGCAACAGGCTAAGCTGATGGTACTCTGGAATGTGTGTAAAGGCTACAATTAGTTTTTGTAACGAAAAAGAGATAATTGATTAAAAATTTTGTTAGAACTTTTTAAAGTGTATCTCTTACTTGCTGACAATTAAGAAATAGCTTTCTACATTGATTTGGAGCTGATTGGTTTGGATGGAATATGGGATCTACGGACTTCAAAGTGGCCGCCTTTGTTCACATTTTTACCGTGCTTTCTTCCTCGTTTATAATAGGACTATATCACTAAACCAAATTGAAATAATGGTTGTTTTATCCTAAGTCGAGCTCGTAGAATCCCAATTTCAACTTTGTAATTACGGATGACACTTCGTTATTTGAGATTAAGTGGATTAGTAACCGGTACACATGTGATCGATGATTGGGGCGAACACACGAAATACCGTTGTATTCGTTCGCGAATACCTTTAGTTCTAATTATAGTAGGTTCATGAAATTTTCACTGAATATTCTTCTCGTTATTTTGAAGGAGGAATGCAAAAGCTCAGCATCACTGCTCCCAGGGTATTATAACAAAAAAAGTGAAGAAATAATCATTTTTACCTCGAGGTCTGCCGGTTTGTTTACATTTCTTTTTTTGCTAAAAACGAGGTAAAATATGAACCAAAGTAACGAAACTTGCTCTTTTATTGATCGCGGAACGTTTACGAATAATTCAATACCAAGTTTGACAATGGCAAGCGAAAAAAAAAAACTTATGAGTGAAAAAGTGAAGAGCACTTGCCCTGCTGTCACTTCCTTGGTGGCCAGCCGGAGACTCCGGCTGGCCGAATTGTGAATTGCGGTATTCCGAATTGCGAGGAATGCGGTATTCCTGAGACGACATCTGCCCGCGATTTGATGAACAGAGAAAATCGCCGACGGACATCTTGTAAAAATTTGTATTTGGACCATTAACTGAAAAGATTCTGTTGGAACCTGCGCCTGATCCTTGTCATCAGCCTGATAGTCTTAAAGATCTAAAGGAATTTTTGTATGAGAGCGGACTGGACAAGAGACTTTGAAGTCTTGGAGCGTGCAAGATTTTTACCACGATCTTCACCGTCATAATCAACGTCTTCTCTATTCTTTCTGTGTACACCCTTTCCCCTTCCCAAAACGCCGAGTAGCAGGTGAGAACATTGATTCAGGCGGACCTCTTCGCTTTTCTATCATAATAACTCTGTACCAAGCGTTTAGGAGTCCGAGGAATAGCAAGGCCATCGACATATACTGCCTGCAGATTAGGCCCGTGCAAGACGTGCTCGTTTTTATTTCTCCATGCTTAGCACATATTTCCAATCTTGCTATCGAATCGGGTATCTTTCCTTCCAAGATGAAGGAAGCAGGGGCATCGGTGATAAATAAAGGTGGCGACAAAAGTGACGTTCCTAACCACCGCCCGGTATCGTGTGCTGCCCGTATCGTCTAAGGGCATAGAAATAAAAAAACATTTTATCGCAAGAAAATTTTTATTTTTACATCTTGTCCGGCTGCCAGCATGGCTTTACCAATGGCAGGTCTACTGAGTCTGCGCTTCTAGTGCAAATAGAAACAGTTCTATAGGCCATCGAGAAAGGGCAATTAACAGTAACAATTTTCATAGACAATAGTAAAGATTTTGATTCACTCCGTCATGTTATAGTGTTAACTACAATAACACGGCGTCCATGGAATGACGCTCTCGCTCTTGTATTCTTATCTCACTAATCCGCAACAGACGGGTCTATTAACAGTTTTGTCTACACCTAAGAATTTACCGAGTGGATTTCCTGGGGGCGGCACCCTGTACCCCTTTTGATTTAACGTATATGTTAATGATCTAAATAAATTTGGCAACTAGACTAGGTTTATTTTATACGTGGATGACCCTAGCCTTTCTGTTACTGCTGATAACGACATCGACTTAATACAGTCGACACATGTTCCCCTCTCGAATGCTCTTCCAACTTTATCATGCATTCTTTGGGTCGCATTTAAACTACTGTTTAATAATGCGAGGCACGGCAACAAGAAGTAATATTAGCAGGTTCTTGCTTTTAGAAAAGAAGGGCATTCGGTGCGCAAGCCTTGACTTTTCACCCAACAAAAGAATTATTTCAGAGAAACAGGATAGTTAATATCGAACACTCATACAACTACCGTCTTTTGTATCAGCTCCATTTTGCAGAAACAACAGCTGCTGAATCTCTACATAGTGCATCTAATCCGGTAAAACGCTCCAGTATTCATACAAGGAAACACGAAAGGTGGTTGGTACCGGGCCCTAGCACCCTTTGTAGTCTGTAACTAACTGCGTACCAGTGCTGCTGCTGCTGCACATTAGGTTTAAGCCAAGGTTGATCTTGTTTAGCGTAGGTTGGGTTAAGCGAGGCACCGTTGAGTTCGGGAGCCCGGTACCGGTGGACCTGAACATGAAACTAAGCAGTTACGATGAAGGAAACTGTTCGTATAGGTCAGAGTTGGCCCTGTAGCGATTCGATGGCAACTAAGCTTCGCACGGCGCGTACACAAGCCGCAAGCGGCGATCACCTGTGCGTCACAGTTCCCCAAGGGTGCCATGCAGTCGCATTCGCTACGTAGATGGGTGGGTCTGTACGTGTTACGCTGACACATTTCTTAATTTTCCTCTGCGTCAAATGGGAAACAAAAGACTGTGCATCTGGTACAGCAGCATAAACAACAGCCTCGCTCAGCTACCAACATTGTCAGCGACGGCATCCCCGCGTTTTCGCGAGAACTACACGGTCTTATAAGTGGGCGCTTTTGCCAACCACAGTTCTATTAATACTTTGTACCATGCACACTTCAAAGCTTCATGTTATAAATTATTGTTGCGTTTGCTTGTTCTGTATAATAACTGCTTTTATGTCATTGTTTTTACATTTTGGCTTGTATTTTTATATCGTATGTTCTTTCCTTTATTTTGTTATGCCATGTATTTTTGCCACGCTCACAAGTTTCTTTTTACCATTATTATTTTGTATACGATGTTTTTTTGCCATGTTTGCCTTCCTTTCTTATTTTGCGATTTGCCTCTGTATTTACTTACTTTGCCCCTCCCCTCTGCAATGTACAACCGTACCTTGAGGGTATGATAAATAAATAAATAAACAGTCCGATGAAGTTAAAGCGAGAATCGGTAATAACCGCCCCGAATGTATGTCATAGTTGCCGTTGTTTAAGTGGCACAGCCGTTCATATTGACCCGTCTCGGGGTGAAACAACGCGGCTTATATGTGCAGATACAAATGTTCTGCTATGTTTTGACATTTCACATCAGCAATGCGCAGTTTTCACAATATCCGAAGCCCACCGCGGTGGCTTAGCGGCTATGGTGCTGCACTGCTAAGTACGAGTACAGTGCCAGCACGAGGTCGTGGGATCGTATCTCGGCCACGGCAGCCGCAGTTCAAGGGGGCGAAAACGACCGTGCCACGTGCGTTTGCGGCACGTCGTTAAATATCCCCTGGTGGTCTGAATTAATCCAGATTGGCACGCAAAACGTCCAGAATTCAACAACATCCAAAGCTAACAGAATTCAATAATATCCGAGGCCAACGATTCGTGGCTGTCAACGCAAACAAATACGCTGCTTTGGCAAATCCGTCACGAAATCCTGCGCTGGAAGACTTCTTGAATATGCGAAATGTTTAATGAATGTGCAGAACGATTACAAAAAATCACTGCCCCTACCAGTCCGTGAATATAGCCGAACAACAAAGCTGTTTTAGTTACGCCGAATGTTGCACCATGCAAGTCAAACTTCACAAGCAGTCCATAGCGCAAATCTTGTTTCACCCTTCTTTCAGCTCATTTTCGCTTTTGCGTGCTCGCGTCACGAGCAGGCACGAGCGTGCTAACAACGGACTCGAAGGCAGTGCCACAGGCGGATGGAAATCGCTGCCTTTATTGACTGCACAAAAGCACACTCAGGCCTGCTCACTCAGTAGTTGGCAAGTGCTACAGAATTTCCAGGAACGACACGTTGCCTTGGAGAAGTCATTAGTAATTAATTGCAATCCAGGAAACACTACCAATGCTTACTCAACAAGGGCACAGGTACGAATCAACTGGATGAAGGCCCGGCACCCTTCCGAAATGTTTCCAGGACGATGCAGCACAGGAACATGAAAAAGGAGGATTGCTAAGAGCACTGACACACGATTATGTGGCAACACTCAAGTCATAAGGCAACACTGCAGTAGGCTTGAACAAATTTATTCAGCAAGAAAAAAAAATGTGTTTGCTGAATAAAATTACAAAGGGGGCAGTAGATGTGGAGACGATACAAGAAGAAAAACTGCCTAAGCCTCGACATCGGCCTCTTGCTCGTCTTCAAACTCTCCCTCGTCGTCTGCGGTTGCCTCTTGGTACTGCTGGTACTCCGATACCAGATCGTTCATGTTGGACTCTGCCTCGGTGAACTCCATCTCATCCATGCCCTCGCCAGTGTACCAGTGCAGGAAAGCCTTGCGTCGGAACATGGCTGCACAGAGGGAAGCATACAAGGCGGCACAGTGAGCACAAGTCCACGCAGAATAAACACCGGGAAACAAGGCTCGAGGAGAGGGACAGGAAACTATCTAGATAGCATACGCACCATTCGCTGCAACCTAAAAAAGGAAAGTCCTTTAGAGTACAGACACCTTATTCTTTCGTACAGGAATACAACTTTCATTGGGAAAAACAATGATTAGTCCCAATACACCAAAGCTGCAATAACAAAAACGTTTTTAAGACAGTTTTGCGGAAAGGCGAAGCATTGATTACAATAGCAAACTAATAGGCAGCTATACGATAAGTAAGGATAGCAGTTTTATTAGCCGTATAAACTTTTAAACATTCGCTTACGAACTAAATTAACAAGCATTGTGTCACGCACGCACAAGCAAGCATGAACACGTCTCGCGCAATGACCGCGCGGAGAACTATCAAAACGCAGCGGGGAAGTGCAGTAGCAGGAGCAAGCTAATTGACGTTTGTGCGGACTTTCGCCTCAACGCGCACGAAGCGACGAGAACACAGTGCACTGCACCTAGAGGCATGGACTTGTCTCCATCATAGATTGCTTGCAAGATGGGGGCCACATGGCTGCGCCGTACGTAGCAGCGGCCAGAGTAGAAAGCTTCTCCTGTTTGCACCAGTCACGCATGCCAGTTTCGGGAACTCTGAACGCCCGTGATGCGGCCCGAGTTCCGTCCGTCTCCGCACAAGTGATCGCTTTCTTTTTAATTGCGGTATCGTCATGAACTCTGCATGTCCTTGCTGTCGGCCCTTCTGTGCTGATAGTGCGAATGCGGAAAATGGGACGACCGGGAAGGCGGATGGTGCACTACTAGCATATGCACACGTACTTCAGCACATGGAGAAAACTACAGCAGCTAGGCTAGACATGCAAGGCAGCGATTTCAGAATGCTGATGACGATATGGTAACGCAGATTTAGGGTCTTGCTCAATCCCAACGCGCGCAGGCTATTTTTGGACCTGTTTTATCGTTAAAAAGTACGTGTTAGATTTGAGTAAATACGGTAATCATTGCACTTTTTTACCGGGCGGTTTAATTGGCTTTGATGAAATGTTCTTACACTCTTTGCTCTAAAAGCTGGTACATATACCTCTGTGTCAATGTAGCACCAGGATGGAAGTGGTAACACAAGCAGATTAGACTGCTACAGAATGCATACATGACAACAACTGGCGATATCAGCTGCACGAGTATCTGCGCTTCGGGGAGGAGGTTCCAAGCTGCCCAAGCTGCCCTCCGTTCCAGATGTTCACTAGCAAGCATGTATCATGCGAAAATAATACTCGCATACGCGGGCCTCAGGGTCTCCAGGGCACCCAAGGGGCAGCGGTGAAAATAACACTAGAACTAGAGCAGTTCATCGGCTGGCACCTGCCAAGACCACAGCGTAGCGGGGGAATATGTTCACACAGAACACCCGATCTTACAAGCCCTCAGCAAGCCCCCAACCCAAGGCCAAGTCCATATTTTAGCTTTGGTGTCACCGTTGCACCTTACAGGTGCATGCTCTTCAGCTGAGCGTCTGTGTAACCAAGAGAACAAGCACGGCAAAGGACAAAAGAGCTAATGTTGAGTGCGGAGTGAGGAGGAAATCGGAGTAGGAGGGTGCAGCGGTAGAATGAGGAGGAAAGATTTCAGGCATGCGGAGAGTGCATCCACCGATACCATATATGGAAACAATGAGCTTGCGTGGGCTTCAGAATTGCGTGGGCTTCAGAACCACTGTGCATGTGCTAGTTTGCCTGTGCCACTGCTAGGCAATGTGCGTCGCGCGAGCCACGCTTTTCTTTCTGAACAATGAGCAAGCAGAGGAAATGCTTTGTCTGCCACTGCTGCTGCTGCTGCTGCTGCTGAACGAGCAGCAGAGGCTGGCTTGAAGCTTCAGCAACTTTGAGGCTGCGGTCATCACTGTTAGGTCGCCGTGGCATCAAACAAAAATAAAACTTGTCACGCAAAGTGAATAAATACTGCATGTTTTTTTCCCTTTGATCGCACTCTCTACGATTTCAATTTTTGACAGGCAAGTCGGTGATCTCGTGCCATTTCGGTTAAGCAGTACTACTGTTTAGTCGTGCTTTTTCCAAGCTCTGGCCAACTACACTTTAACGGATTTACCTATCAAAATTCAGTTTTTACTTAGGGTTAATGTCTCGTAAGAGACATGCTGCGGCGAATCGAGCCCTCATTTCACTCACCATGCAACTATAGAAACAGCTCTGAATGGCTGCCCGTATGCACATTAGGTGTCTAGATGATTGTACTGCGAATGGAAGGAGATTGTGCATGCAAGCCTGTAAAAGAAACGCGTCGTATGTCATGAGGCAGTAGCCCCTTTCCATTCTCGATGCTTCACTGCATAACACTGCTGTATTGCGACAAAGCTGACCAATGACGTTTGGGTTAACTGCCAAAAGGTCAATTTTGACATCGGAATAACGGACGTCTCAGCACACAGATGTATGGATGCCAGCTGGGATCTTTGGCTGAGATCAAATTAACTGGAGAGAAATTAGCAAAGTTACTGTAATGACCCATTTACACTTCGTACTTGAGTAAATGCAAATTAATGAGCGTTCTGGGGCACCGCTTGGAAGTTTAAACTCGATCCCTAAGGCACAGATATATGGCGGATGAAGAACAGATGAAAAGCAGTATAAGAAAACCATTTATAGTATGCATGCACTGAACATTGCAGCATGCCTGGCACTCTCTTGCTAACCCCACAGTAAACTATGCACGACATAAGAAGGTTTGAGCCCTAACTACCTACCTGTGAACTGCTCAGAGATTCGCTTGAAGAGCTCCTGGATGGCAGTGCTGTTTCCAATGAATGTGGCAGACATCTTGAGTCCACGGGGCGGAATGTCACACACGGCTGTCTTGACGTTGTTGGGGATCCACTCGACAAAGTACGAGGAGTTCTTGGTCTGCACGTTGAGCATCTGGTCGTCCACCTCTCGCATGCTCATGCGGCCACGGAAGATGGCTGCCACCGTGAGGTACCGGCCGTGCCTCGGGTCGCAGGCCGCCATCATGTTCTTGGCGTCAAACATCTGCAGGGTCAGCTCGGGCACCGACAGGGCACGGTACTGCTGGGAACCACGGGCAGTGAGGGGCGCAAAGCCAGGCATGAAAAAGTGCAGGCGGGGGAAGGGGACCATGTTGACTGCCAGCTTGCGCAGGTCAGCATTCAGCTGGCCTGGGAACCTGAGAGGGGGGGTTGGGGTGGAGCACAGAACAAGCCAATTATGAGTGGTCAGCTAGAATTGAGATGCTTGTAGGCTAAAAAGCTAACTCAAGAATATTGAACTTTTCAGCATGAATTCCCAAAATGCAATCATTTGCACCAGAAAATGTGGCTAAAGAACTGCCTTGCTTAGTAACTGCCACAGTTACGAGCTCAAAAAAAAGGAACAACACGAACATGCAGTATGTCAACGTATATCCTCTCTAGCCCACTTGTGTCCTCGCTAGTGGCTGCAATACTGCTTGTGCACTTATAACATTTGCCCAACTGAGAAAAAAAATAATTTTCAAGGCGGGCTTGAAACTAGCAAAATGCATGTTGTCACAGAACTTTCATGTCAGACACATGGCAAACAATACTTTCCACTAGGATGATCGATCGAAGTGATAGCAAGCTCCTGTCCCTTCAAACCTTGTTCTCTGCTTGGATTTGTGGGATTCTAGTCGAAGTTTGTCCCACATTATTCAGATGCGGCCTTTGCATGCATTGCTTCGAGACAAGCAATTTGCTTGGGAGATCACCTCCTGAAGAGAGCTTCCGAGATTAAGGGGAGACGCGGGTCTTGAAATGTCAAAAAATCGCAAAAAAGTCTATTTTTGAAAAAGTGCGTTTTCGCTATGTTTATACATTCAAGAATCCCTCCGCGAAATCTAGAACCTAAATTTAATCGGAAAATAATAAAAAAGAACACCTATACGGGCCAGGGTGGCCGCGGAATTAGCAAAAAATCGCCAAAAATGTTCGAACTTCGCGCCGTCGTCATTTGCGAACGCGTTGGCCGGCGGGCGCCATTTTGAGCTTGTTTGGAAGCTGCTTTCTTTGTGCGTATTTTGCGCCGGTTCAATATGGCGTAGGTGAGGAGGAACCGACGCTATCGCGTCATTTCTGAAGGATGCGCCCGTGCCGCTGATTGGCCAAAGCGCGCACGCCCCCCGCGCGCCTCGCTCCTATTGGTCTGGCGCCGTTTGAGTGCCGATTCCCGCGTTCCCGACAGGCCGGTCGCTCTCGTGCGCGCTGCGCGTTTGTGTGGTTTCATCGCGCCGCTGTGAACGTTCGGCCGCTCACTTCTCGACAACGTTCGATAAAGTGTCTTTTTCGGTGCCCGAATGGCTGGAGGACACAGTCGTATGAAGACTACTACGCGTCAAGCGTTCGGCAAGGCGCGAAGGCGGCCGTGGAATGCACGACAGAAGACGGATAAGCCTGTCGTGTACCCGGAGTTGCCGGCTGCTGGTCTGCCTGAAGATTCTGCCGGATCGAGTTTCGAGCTGCAACCCAGTACGTCTAGCATCAACACTTCGTCCACCCACGCCTCGCATGTTGGCGCAGACCGTGTACATACCGTTTTCTTCACGACCGAAGAAAGAAGCAAGCGCGCAGCGATCGCCGATAAGGCGCCTGGCGTCGCAGTCTGCAACGGAGCGAAAGTTTGAGCTGCTGGGTGTTGACACGAAAGAGGACGTCAGCGACAGCGGAACGGAACTTGCCATCGTGGATTTATTCGTGGTGCAAGACTTTTTTGGACTTATGCCGTGTCCTGTGTGCGCCAAGAAAACGCTGATGCTTCGAAGGACCCCGCCAAGGAGTAGGGGCTCTGTGCCAAGCTTGTGCTGGAGTGCTCCACGTGTGGCATGCGCGAAAGGATCGTCGGAGGCTTCACATGTCCAACAAGGATCACACAAACAGAAATGCTTTGAAAAACAAGCTTGTAAAGAGGCACAAGCCACCAACAGACTCTGCCTACAGTCCTGAGCTTTTATAGGTATAGGTGTGACCTTTTGCTGAATGCACAATTGTGAGAGTGTGCAAGAGATATTTTTTTTTTTAATTTGAGTTCTAGAATTTTACGTTCCAAAACCGTGATATGATCCTGGACCAATTTTGACTACTTGGGAAGCGCTACAACACAAGCACAGGAACTTTTTTGCATTTCAGCTCCATTGAAATATGGCGACCACCACTGGGATTTGATTCAAATTTTTTGTTGCAGCCATAAACTTTGTGGAAAGGACATATTTTCTTGTGGCCATGAACTCTGCGCAGCCTTATTTGCATAGGGATGTCATTTGTGTGCCTTCTGTACAACAAGGAACTAAAATAGGAATGTGAAGCTCGTGGTGCTAGCTTTCTGTCATTGCTTTCAGTGACTATGCATGATTTTGCAACCAATATCTCAGTTATTTTTGCAGAATGGCCATATATATGTCGTGAACTTGTTGCTGAAAGACAGGGCTACATGGTGGTGCAATTTATATTGCCATATTGTTAGTCCATTAAAAGTTATAGTGAACTAAAAGTTCAAACTCGTTTTTCTCAGCTTCATTTTTTTAAACACCGCACACTGCCTTACGGGTATCTTCATATGTTCTTTCTAAGTACCAGCAAAAAGTTTGGTATCAATATATTTGTGTCGAATCGATCTAGCCGGTGATGCTATTTATTTATTTCTAAAGTTGCCGGCTAAATTTTAATTGCCACTAAATACAAATGAAAATTAGCAAAGATATTGAAATTATGTTTACATCTGGTATTTTTGCATTATAATTGCACTGAGAACAATAAAAATAGCATCACCGGCTAGAGCTACTCTCTGGCGTTCTGGCCATATACTTTGTTTTTCCTCCTGACAAAGTTAAGTTTTTGAAAAGTCCCGTAAGAAATTGATTAAATTTCTGTATTAAAAACTTTGCATCATTTGTTCTAATGAAGATATACAAAATCTAATTAGATATTTGCAATCAGCAGAAAAAGCCGAACAATACTGTTAAATATCATCTCGTTCACACTAAAATTAACAAAGTTGGTTTTAAGACCCACATCTCCCCTTAAAATCACTGCTGACAACTTGAAACATTCTACACTTTGACCGTTAGAACCACTGTCACTGTCACAACTGATGCCTCTGGTTATGGACTTGGCACTTCACTGCAACAAGGGAACCCACAGGTGGTAGGTAGCTATGTTTGTTTATCTTTGGTTTCATCCCACCACTGTCTACGTTTGTTCAGCCCCTTGCTTCGCGACACATTTGATGAGGTGTCCATTTCGCTGCCCAAATGGCTGGAGGAGATCACGGCTACTAAAGATCAAGCGGCTGTGGAATGCGCAACGAAAGGCTGCTAGGCCTGGAGATTCTACCGGATTGAGTTCCGAGCTGCAACACGGCATGTCTAGCGCCAACACTTCGTCCGCCCACACCACACGTGTTGGCACAGATTGTGTAGGCACCGTTTCCTTCACAGCTGAAGAAAGCAGACAGGGCGCGTGGCGATCGCCGGAAAACATGCCTGGTGTCGACACGAAAAAGGACGTCAACGACAGAGGAACTGAATTTGCAATCGTGGATTTATCCATTGTACTTGAGTTCCTTGGACTCGTGCTGCGTCCCATGTGTGGCTAGAAAGCGGCGATGCTTTCAAGGACTCCGCCAAGGAGTACGGGCTCTCGGCAATGTTACGGATGGTGTTTGGGCGCTTTTTTTTTTTTGTTGCTGGGTGCTTTTGTCACTGCGACGATTGGATTTTTTTTTTTAAAAGTATTGCTCCAGGAGGGCACCCGAAATTATAACACTGTCTAACGGTGCGTTGCACATGCCTGCTTTGCTTCTGCTTCGCTAGCTCCCGCCTACCGATTTTTGCATAAGGATTTTTCTTTTGCTCAAAGCATACAGGAAGCCTGGTACCAGCGAAGATACTGCTCCAGGGGAGCAGGCCCGGCCTCTACTACGGCTCCTACTGCTACCCCAGGAAAATTTGTGAAGCTTGTGCTTTAGTGCCCCACCTGTGGTACGCGCGGATGGTGCGCCAAGCCTTGAAAGGGCTCATCGGAGGCTCCACATGAGCAATAAGGATCACACGAACAGAAATGCTGCGACAAGCAAGCTTGCCAAGGCACAAGCCAGCAACAAATTCTGCCTACAGTCTGGGCTACTATAGGTCTAGGCATGACCTGTGCTGAATGCACAATCGTGTGAAACTGCAAAAGATTATTTCTGGGTAATTTGAAATCTGAAATTTTATGCGCCAGAACCACGATATGATTCTGAATTTTGAGCACCTGGTGTGCACAAAACTATGCATGATGTTGCACCAAATATTTCAGTGTTATTTTTGCACAGTGGCCACAAATATGCCATGAACTTATTGCTGAAGGACAGGGCTACATGGTGATGCAATTCATATTGCCATATTGCTAGGCCAATAAACTTTAGTGAACTGAAAGTTCACATTCATTTTTATCAGTTTTTTTTTTCAGCATTGCACACTGCCTTACGGAAAATCTTCGTATTGTCGCGTAGCTGTCTTTACGTTTTTTTCGTTGCCTGTGCTGTGCGGCAGTGTTCCTTTCTTTCTTACCGCTTTTCTCTCAAAATGTCTTTTCACTCACGAGTCGGGAGGCTGGTTGGGGGGGGGATCTCACGCCCAGAATTATAGATCTCACACCCAGAATTAGAATAAGCCCAGAATTCGGAGTGGCACAGCAAAAAAAGTGCACCTTTGCTGTCTGCTGGAAAGCCAGCCTCGCAGTAGCTAGGGCCACGGATTTGCAATGTCAAGACATTCGGTGGCCAATTGTTTTACAGGCAAAATTTTGCTAGCAGCAAGAAATCACAAATTTCAGTACACAATCGCCCAAATATTCTTCGATTAGATAGAAACAAATGCTAAGAATCATGTTTGCTCCTGCACAGCCATCAATATACTCAATGTGATACGATTATTCAAACATCTTCAAACATCTTTTCCGAACTTTTCAAGTAGCACACCCTTAATTGCCATCAATGTTGGACCTTTCAAGGAACCTCCTATTGACTGCCGTAATGCAGTGACACTTATCACAGCAAGTGGCCAGAGGTCACATTTTCAAGACCTGTTTCTACTGCAACAATCGAGAACTTCCTGGTACAGTCGAACCCACTTATAATGATACCAGTTTTAACAACATATTGGCGATAAAAATGAGAAGCTGCTGCGCAATCAACAATTGTATGTTTTCTACGGCGAAATAACCTGCTTGAATCCTTGAAAAAAAAATTGCACGATGGCCCGCTGCCCTAACAGCCACCGCATGCTCATTTTAGCCTTCTCCACATCACCAGCCTCGCGCGCGCCTCTCTCCCCGTCACCCTTCTACCCTCCCGAACCCGAACAGGCTGTGCCCATAGCTCTATGCCGCACCACCCTCCGAAACACGAATGAACCGCACCAACTGCACTGCTCCCAGATTGCTTGCTGGCCCCTCATTCTGTGCAGTTCTGCCAACAGATTAGGTCACTCACGCTCGTCTTTGTTGGTAGCACCGAAGTCAATTCTGGCCACACGGTTTCTCAGCCTTGTTTGACTTACCACCGAGAACGGAAGATGGCCGATCCACCTGCTGAATGTCAGCAATGCACGACGTTGCTGGTGAAAAGAAAGCGGATTGCTACAGGTTTGCGAACGAAGTGCTTCTAACCAATGAGGCGATTGTTGCGGTAGGGCAGGCTGCCTCAACGTCCCTCTGGGGCTTCGTTCTCGTGAGGAACTTTCCGCTACACTACGTGGACTACCTGAATGCCTTTGAAAGGGACGTACGTTAGCCTCGTGTAAAGCAAACAAGACCGACAAAGGTTTCCTCGTGCAAGCCAGTGAGAAGTACGTGGCGAGATGGTTGTGGTGATGTCACCTCAGCACTTCTGAATTTCTCATGTTGACAGGCTGCTGCGGCAACCTTCTTGCATTATGTAAAAGGCCCCTTCTGGAGCCACTGAAGCGATGCCTCGACGGACCTCGCATAACACTTGCCGCCTGCAACCACTCTTAGCAGTTGCGAGTCTTGAATGCAGACAGACGCGGCTTGTTACACACTATCAGAGCACACAGGAAGCAGAATTAAATAGTTAAACGAGTGACGCAAGCAGCAGCTGGATGCAGGAAGGTGGTGGGCACTGGCCTTCCAGCAATTATAGTTTTCTCACAACAGCTCCACCATGCCCCTATTTTGCTACATTTTCATGCAACTCCATTATAATAACTTTCGGTTATGTCGATAGAATGTTGTGGCACTTCACTATTGTTAAAAGTGGGTTTGACTGTACAAGTATTTTCCTACGCGGGCTACTTCAGTAAGATAGTTTCCTCCTATGGACCAGTTTGACTTGGCGGAATTTGATGTGTTCCTCCGGAAATGTGGTATGCTCCATTGTTTCTCTTCCTGTCTACCCTCCACAGGCAAACTGTCCAGTGGAAAGGTTCTACAGAGTCCTGAAGTCTTGGGTGCAGATGGCAGTTAAGGGGGGAGGCTACACTTGAAAGACTACTTTTTTATTTGTGGACAGATCCGAATGAAATTTTCACACTGTGTATTTTAATGTGCAGATTCTAAAAATGTAATTATTTTGCCATAGGATAAGTAGTTTCCGATATACTCTAAAAGCATTGTATAAGCTGGGTCCTTTGTTTGGAGGAAAATTGGCATCTAAACAGAAAACCCTAACACAGTAATTTGAGTATGAAGACTATCTAGAATGTTCAGGGAGTGTCATAAGGCATTAATCAATGTTCTAGGCTAATCTGAGCAAGAGTTAGAGCTCATCAAAGTTGTGAGAAAAAAATGCCATCTTGACATGTCAAACATGTGACCCATTTCAAAAACTATTTGAGAAGACTACTGCTTTGAAAAGGGGCATATTGCATACTGCATACATTTCTCTTTCTGGCAAAAAAAAAAATTATTCCGATAGCTGAAATAGGACAGAAGCTATTTCACCTCCAAAATCGGAAGTCTGTCAGAATTGTTTTGAGAAATCAAGGAAAAACAGTCTGCAACATTTTTATTGACAACATGCCAATAAAATCTCATGGAAATGCACCAGGGGCATAATCTGGATGCATCCCATCTTTATGCCGCTTCTTAGCCAGCTTCCTTGCACTCAAAGAGGCTTCTCGCTTCTTGCTCGAGTTGGCACTTCGATGGCAGTCTTTCTCCTTAGCTCGCTGAGATGCAGTGCCAGGAATATTCATATGCAGCTGCTGTAGGATTGCAGTGGATGCAAGCAGGTTCCCAGTGTTGAAGCGTAGGACAGCTTCCGCTACAGCAGCTTGCACGGCAAAGAGAAGAGAAGCATGCTGTTCTTTTGAGACTAAACTCCAAATCACTGAGTGAAGGCTCTCATTTGAATTCCGAGTCTTGCCTCGCTGGCATCTCTGGAGCAGAGATTTTTCGGATAGCCGCGTATATACAGGCAGCATTGCTTCTGCCACATGTTCTGGCAAGTTATAGTGGTGCCTGGGTTCAGGCTCTCCTTTTGCTTTTGCAGCATTGTGACGACACCATGAATTTTCGCCGTTTGGACACAGGCTGTGATCCGAACGTTCGTCAGTCGACGTGACATGCCTGTACGTCGCCATCACAGCCTTCTGCATGGCGTCCACATCACCGTCATTGGATTTTAGAGCCCAGCCATAATACATGCTGAGCCTGGTGATGAGCTCATTTGTCAGCCGGCCTCTCCCGCCAAGGCATTTCTTCCCCTCACCTTTCTGTTTCTGCACTAAATTACGCAGTGCCGTCCCCATGCGCTTTTGGACGTGATTGACACAGTTCTCCTTTTGGACATCAACAAATCCATAAACTTTTTCTTCTTGGATAGCAGTGAATGTGCGGCTGTCACCATCACACAAGATGGTCGTGTATCTCAATCCATGGCGTTCTAAAGATCTTCGAAACAGTGCGAGGCCAGCTTCAACTTCCATATGACCAGCTTTGCTGTCAGTATTTTTTTGGCACTGGTGTGCATCTTTCCATTTTGCATAGCCGTCAGAATCAGGCTTCGGTCCAAGTTCGCACCCTAAACAAAAGTTTGATAGCACAACATAGTCTAGTACGTACCTCGTGAAGAGCTCTACGACAGCACCGACGCCTATGTGAGAGGAGTGACCGCGAGTCATCCAAGTGCCGTCATAGCACACTGCTATGTTACCTCTATGACCAAAACATAGGTCCTCATACAGTGTGGCCACTTTCTGTGCACACTGGCTCATAGCGACCTCGGCCGCTTGCGTGGCAGCAGGTTTCAACGTTTTCTTCAAGTGGTGCTGATAAGTCCGGTGATGAATCCCACGGTGCGACAATCCCATTGCCGCAAATACATCATTCATGGCTGTCTGGCCATTTCCAGTAGACATCATCGCCCGCGTAGCCAAGAGGTTGATGTCGAATGGGTTGCACGTCTTCTTGCCATCAACTCGGGGCGAGCTCCATCCGGCCGCGACGTCTCCACAATTATTGCACACAACAGTCAGCTTCACTGCGAGGCCGTAGTCGCGATCACCCCTCACTACTTGCGCTGGTTCGTTGCACGTTTCACTTCGTAGAACTTGAAGGAGCAAGTTGAGGGAGTTCAGGTTCACTATAATGTAAGGAGCGGTAGGCTGATCTGACGCTGACGCCGCCGCTGCACCGCTCGCCTCTGCAAAAGGCTCAACCTTCCGTGCTGTTGCCGGTACCGACGAAAGCCCCTCAAGTGCGGCCTTTTCACGAGCACGCGCTTCGCGCACTTCTCCGACACCGATCACATCGGAGTCTACTCTCACGCGGCTGGAGTCGACATCACGCTCGTTGTCACGGCAAGCGTCCTCGCGCACCGCGCAGTTGCCGATAGCATCGCTGGTTATTATAACGCGGCCAGAGTCCACGCTGTCAGGGGAAGCAATCCCACGAACACCGCTGTCACCGATAACATCGACGTCCACACAGTGCACGTTTTGGGGGGGAAGCGTCCTCGGTCACGATGGCGTTATCAGGCGATGTCAGGGCCCGATTGTTCCTCACATGCTCCTGCGGCGCAGTATCAGCTCCAACACGCTTTCTGCCCCTGCCTTTCTTTCGTGTACGGCCGAAAGCATGCAGAGTTCGGAACTTCTTCGCACCGCCTGGCATGGTCAACCGCACGATCACGTTAGGCAGAACACACGTTCGCAAGCGAAAAAACTTCAAAATGGCGGCATGTATGTAAAACTAGAGGCGGCGTTGGCAACACAAGCTTCCCTAGCCAATCGCAGACTGCCATTTTGGTCACGTGCGCCAACCAACCAATAGACGCACACGCTGCGCATTTTTTTGTCGTTGGTTTTTTCGCTCTCGCGTGATGAGCAGTGTTGCTTACAGAAAAAATGAAACGCAAGAAACAGGAGCTTTCAAACAAGACCAAAATGGCGGCGGTGGAGCGCGTAGTTCGCGGGCTACGGATGCTTGAAATAGGCGAGTTTAGACTTCAATTTAAAGGTCCGCGTGCGCGGATTCGCAGTTTTGATCTCTTATAACTCATAAAATAAGCGTAATATTGAAACCAAAAGTTGCAGGTCGGTGCAGAAAGGTCTCGGGAACGCGAAAATGAAGAGATTGAAAATGCGATTTTCGGGCCGATTTTCGTCTTTCAAGTGCCGCGTCCCCCCTTAATGAGCAATGCGACATTTACACTACCAACACGGATCACTTCCGCGTCTCTCGCTGCATTCCTCACGTGGCAATCGGAGATGCAGCTGCCACCTTGATGCGCAGATGTCTACCACATACTTGACTGAACACTGATGGCCTACAGGCCCATGCCTTTTGCGAAAACCCTGCACGAACGGTAAAACTGCTGTGCAAACATGTCCCAGCTTCTTCGAAGCTGGTACATGAACTAAGGGTGGGGAGCTCAAGTAACACATTTAGCTGTCGGTGGCTATGTCCGCTTATGCAAATCTACAGGCCACAACAAAATTTCTTTACCCTCTTGGGATCCGTAGAGCACTATATAGAGCAGCGAGCAACATCTGCAGTTCTTTTGGAAGGCCGACGAGTATGAAATGTAGTGTAGCAGGATGCGTTGTTAGGCAAGTTGGTTCATTGTATCAGGAAAGATTGGATGCGCTTTGTAGACAATCGCAAGGAAGAAGACGGGATAGGCGCCTGTCCCGTCTTCTTCCTTGCAATTGTCTACAAAGTGCATGCAATCTTTCCAAAGAGTATGAAATGCTTCCAAGTTTCAAGCAGAGCACCCAGAACGTGCAAAGACGCTGATAAAGAATGTGATAGTTACTCTTATTAAACAGCCAGAGAAATGTCATGGTAATGAAAACTGGTGACTGCAAGGAGCAACGGTGAGAGCAGAAGCTAAAAGATATGGCTTCATCGGCATGTCTGCTCCTGAGAGCTCCTCAATACAGAAACGAGGACAATACAGCAACTTGCAACTTCGGCCTAAATGATCGGAAACATCATTGCCCATTTACATGGGTCTTGAACAAATTGGCCTCCACGCTTCATGGTCCCAAGAACGGGACCAGGATAAACGCAACAAACAAAAAGGACCTGTAAGAAGTCCCCATCATCCAGATCTTTGATTGTTGATCCTAGAGCCACGTCCAATTTTCAACTAGCCTAACTACAATTGTGTACTTCCTATTCCAAGCACTTCCTCGTTATGTCTCTAAAGTGTAAAGAACATAACCCCTTTTTGTGCATTAAGTTATGTTTGATATCAGTCGCCTGAACCAAGGTCCAGACTGATGAACTCACCTAAGGCAGGTTGTGACACCAGACATGGTCACGGACACAAGGTGGTTCAGGTCTCCGTACGTGGGTGTGGTCAGCTTCAGCGTGCGGAAGCAGATGTCGTACAGAGCCTCGTTGTCAATGCAGAAGGTCTCGTCCGTGTTCTCCACCAGCTGGTGGACAGAGAGGGTTGCATTGTATGGCTCGACCACCGTGTCGGACACCTTGGGCGAGGGGACGACCGAGAAGGTGTTCATGATGCGATCTGGATACTCCTCGCGGATCTTGGAGATGAGCAGGGTGCCCATGCCCGATCCGGTGCCGCCTCCGAGCGAGTGCGTGAGCTGGAAGCCCTGCAGGCAGTCGCACCCCTCGGCCTCCTTGCGGACAACGTCCAGAACGGAGTCGACGAGCTCGGCACCCTCTGTGTAGTGGCCCTTGGCCCAGTTGTTGCCCGCACCGCTCTGACCTGCAAGCAAGCGACACAGGAGACATCAAACAAATGCAAGGGCACCAACACATGAAAGTGATCCCTCCAGGAACATGTGCAGTAGGCTGCAAAAGTTTACAGAGCAGAAAATAAACATTCAGTTACTTGAGCATGATGCCTTGAGATTTCCCTCCTTTACTAGGACACAATGTACTTTTGTACAGTTTTATAGGCGCTTCAAATTGCTCAGAGGTTCACCTGCGATGATGCATGCTGCAAACAGCTCACAGCACCAACTGCTCCGGCAAAAAAGACTTGGCTGGGACAAAAGAGATGAGGAAAATGACCTTTCCTTCAGATACTAATTCTTTTGCCTAAGGGGGGAGACAGTTTAAAAAACAAAACTGAACAAAAAAACTACTTTTGGCAAGTACCGAAAAATCCTGAGCAAGCACCCCCTCCCCCTTTGGTGAAAGGCAATCCAAGAAAGGTATGGGGCGAGGTGGCTTGCTTAAAGGGGTTGGGACACCAAATTTTGAGGCTATAAAAAGCATGTTGTAGGCTGCTTCGGTATGCAAGGACACCCCGAACGAGGTATCGGACGCTGCAAACATTTCAAAATAATTTTAATTCAGCTCCAAAAAGTCATTAAAAACTCCTTCTCGTAGTCGAGACCCATCGCTAGCGCGGCAGCTACTACGTCACAGAGGAGGAACGAAAATATTGACGTCATAGCACACCAGCACAAAAACGTGACGCATGATGAGTAGCGATGAAATGCCGAGCCTGCTGAGCCGAGCGACCGAGCATAGCCTCCACTATGACCGAGCTACAGGCATACAGAAATCCTTTCTTAATGCAAAGAAGGGGTAAGGCGTGCAGACACAGACACAGGAGGAGAGAAGAGACAACACGAACGCCGCACGGGGGCCCGCGAATGGCAAACTGCGTGCGGCGAGTTGCCGTGCCGACAGGCCGTTGCACGTTTGAGTGGAAAACAGTAGCCGGCCGACTCCGAAAGGGACCAGGATATGCGGCGTTCGTGTTGTCCGCTTCTCTCATCGCATAGTCGCATAGTTCGGCAGCTCGGAGCGGTCTGTCCTTCGCTTGGCCTTTCTCAGTGTGAAGGCCCGTCCACGTTACCGGCACCGAAACTCGCCGCACGCCGTTTGCCGTTCGGGGGCACCCGTGCGACGGCGGTTTTGCTTGCGCACGGCGAGATTTCCTAGCCGTAGAGAGCACGGGCCCGGGACCCATTTGTGCGGCAGCCGTACGGCGAAGCGGCCAATCAGCGTCCGAGGAGTGGTCACTCTGTGCACCGACGGCAGCTTCACCGCCTCTGATCGTTCGGCGCCGCCGATATCGTGGCTAGGCCTTTTCCGGTTCACTTCGAAGCTAACGCTAACGGCGCTTCGGAATGAATCACCGACTCTCACAAGCCGCAATATGTTCTTACCGTTGTTGTCGCTCTTCGCAATAATTATAATAATCGCGACATGCACTTCGAATCGCCAGTTGACCTCTGCTGGCAGAGCACGCGTATGCGCGAGCAGACGACGCAGCATAGTTTTACGTCACTATTTTTTGTGGCCCACGTGACCAAGCCATGTTGCGTTTCCTCCTCTGTGACGTCATAGCATCCCCCGGAGCCCAGAAACCGAAACCGAAATCGCTCGGTATAATAATGCGATTATTAAATTATTTATCGGATATATATGAATCCCGCTGTGTGTATCGTGCTCCCTGAAGCATGACACAACGTTTGAATCAACAAACGCATGAACGAAAATTTTGATGTCTCCACCCCTTTAATCCAAGGGCTGCCGTCGGCGTTTTTTTTTTTTTTGACTTGCAGCAGCGATACCACAGCTTTTTTATTTTTGCAGTGGCATGCAGCTACATGCCTGTAGCTGGAAATGCTAGGAGCACATTTTTTTAATTCTGCTTTGGAAAGCTTTAAGTTGGCCACTAACTGCACCACGTATTGGCCATTAAAAAACAACTGTAATTTGCTGTAAAATTGTTGATACCTGCCACATAAAAAGAAAGTAATCACACTTGTTTTCCTTAGTTTGTAGCATGCAGCCATATCCCAATATTGACTTTCTGGCCGGTAGTGTGCTTGCTATTGTAGAGATGAATACATAATTTCAATTATCTCTGTATGCAAAATGTAATTACATAGTTGAAACCAGCATGAGAAACTTAGTCTGGATGAGAACTTGTGCGTGTCTACATGCGTTCGCATTTGTGCGACGGTGCACCTTCCCTGCATCCCCTATGATTTGCTCTTTATAGCTCACCAGCACTAATCCTTACATAGAGCACTAGAACTTATAGGAACAAGGTACAATCCAGATAGCTAGTTTTACGACAGTGCCCAAGGATCGGATGGCCACACAGAAACACCGATACAGTCGCCGACCGATTTTCCGGACTCCAAAAATTCGGACATGCCCGATTATTCGGTCAGCTTCGCGGCACCGCCATTCTCCCCATAGACCATAATGTATAACAACTGCCGAAAGTTCGGACACCTTGCAACCTCTCGTCTGATTTTTCGGACTCTCCTTGAGCCAACTCGGTCGAGAGCACCGTGCACCGACTCTCACCGGTGCACGGTTCGACTTGCTGAACGTCATTTTTGTCTTGAACGGAGCTTCCTTGCTGCCCCACGAAGTGGCGCTACTGGAAATCCCCGCTCATCATCATCGTTTCTGCCTGGTTCGATAGAGTGGCTCTGCAGCAGTTTCGGTTTCAGCTTAGTAAGCCATGTCAAGACAATCCAGCAGCTGATTTGTTTCTTCGCGCACTACGCTGCGAGCAGGCCGCGTTTTTTCATTTGTGTGACTGGTGTCGGCACGGCGGTGTTTGCTTTGTGTGCTGTGTCGGGGTTTCGGCGATCCAACGCGGCACACGGAAACATCGCGTCAAGTCCCTAATGGCGCCGACAGTGCCCGCGCAGACTGCACTGCGGAATGCCGGCAAGCGGGTGCCGGGAGGCCTAAGATTTGTCGCCTTCCCATGTGCTCCCTACCGACGCGGAAAATGTTCTGCCGAGACTTGCGCAGTGGTTGCATTGCGATTCCGGACACCGTCTCATTGACAGTTTCACAGGTGGTGACACTGCTGTACTGACATGCACAGAACTCGACGACGGCTAGATCATTCGTCAGGTTTGTGCTGCACCGCCGGACGATGACAGAGTCGGAAGTTGACGCACCATGTGCTACGCTGCCGTCGCATGCGGATCGTGTACAAGCAGTGACTGTGCTTTCAGCTGCCTATAGTGACCGTACGACCCTCTCCGAGATGCGCGTAAACGGAACAGCGTGCAACGGCGCATTCACGATTTCTTTAAGCCTACTGCCGAGCCCGAATAAGTGCGTGGAAATAAAGGATTTCATTTTTTTTTTCTTAATCTGCTTTTTCGGACACCTGTTTATTCGGACATTTCCGCAGTCCCCGTGAGGTCCGAATAAACGGTCGGCGACTGTACATCAAAGAAGCTGCAACGGCCGTAGTACTGCAAAAGAACATACCAAAGACAAAGTTGTCTGGCCTGAAGAGCTGCCCGAAAGGTCCGGAGCGCACGGAGTCCATGGTGCCAGGCTCGAGATCCACCAGGATGGCACGCGGCACGTATTTGCCTCCTCCACCGAGAAAAAAAACAGACAAACTCACCAACAAGGCCCACAAGCAAGGCGCAGAGCAAGAACTGTCACATTTAAGTATAGACAAGCATAACTTTAATAGAATCACCACAAAATCGAGCCACTAGGTTCATTCATTCATGCCATTCATACAGTACTAGTATATCCAACTTTAATCCTTTGAAGGTTGATTTTTTTCGCCAAATGCGACCGCCCAGGGCCGATTTTTTATTGCAGATTCCAATTCTTCCAAGAGACCTATTTCGAAAAAAATTTACCGTATTTTTTCTAGGGTGACCATAAAGTGAGGAAAAAATGTTTTACGTTGGGATATATGTACTGTTTTCTCATAAATAGCAATACAAAATGGAAATAAACTTGTAATTAAAAATTTGATGCATTGTTATACACATAAGGCTTAGAAAATGCGCACACGAGAATATCTTACAAGTGTCAGATGTTCCTGCTCTTACACTAATATTTATGTGCATAGCGTAATAGAACTGCATAGGTGAGCGCACTCAAGAAAACTTGTGGAGCCGTCAAAAAAGCTAAACGTGCGACAAACTTTTGCTAATCTTCATCTTATCGTGAACCAGAGGCAATTAGTTTTCGCAAGCTTAAAAAAAAAAAAGAAAACGCATGCATGGTGGCATCCTTCCTATGCGCACCCCGGTGAGCACTGAACGAGCGAGAAACAGGCGACCGCCCTCTGAGTAACGAGATAGCCATCAGTTTTGCAAGCGTAGTAGCGTGAGCAGTAGTATATAGACGCGCCGGAGCAAACTAGCTATAAAACAAACCGTGCATCGAAAACCGATAAAGGAAGGTGCCGCAAGAAAAAAAAAGACCCCATATTCCCACATAGTGGCAGCACATGCCAGAAAAGAAAGTTCGGAAAGTGGCGCACGTTTTAAACATACAGACGGCGCCGTAAATATACGGTATCGACCATTTTTTTACTTGTTCGTGGCGCCATAGATTTACGCCATTGACCCTCGAAGGGTTGAAGTGAAATCTGGTCTAACAAATCTTGCTTGTCATTGAATCACCAGTGTGTGTGCCATACATTTTTTTTAAGCTCACTTCATATTCCGCCCTACGTCAGCCCTCCGGCGCACATTTCACTCCGTATTGGTCATCCCCTTCAAGTTGCCTGTCCATCAACGTGCTCATACTGCAACGTTTGCTGCACCATTCTTTTCTCGCTCAGCCATAGACTAGAATGGCCTTCCACACGACATCAGTGCAACTACCTGCCCGTCTACATGTTCCGATTGCATTACTGCCAAACGAATATTTTTTTTTTGTAGATGCGATTACTCATACCCGTACCCAGCTCGTATGCAAGACCCCCAAATAGGGGCTCTTTAAGGTAATTCAAGGTGCCGTTTGATTTTGAAATTATCTGCTCTTTAATTAGCTTTAATTGTTGAAGTGCTGCTTTGACCCACCCTGTAATGGCCAATAGGCCAACAGCACAAGTAAGAAGAAAAAAATTACATTCTCTTACGTTCATTAAAGTTTTGCATCCATCCATCCATCCATCCATTCTCTTACATTAACATGGATTCGCAATTTCCTTTCTAATCGTCAGCAATTCACAGCAGTTAATTTTTCCTCTTTCGCACGTTACTTCAGGTGTACCACAAGGCAGCATTCTTGGGCCATTACTATTTCTAATATACATTACTGACCTGCCCAATAACGTTTCTTCACACGTGCGCATTTTTGCAGACTGCATCCTTTATCGTTCCATCAATTGTGCCAATGATCATGCAATCCTCCAAAAAGATCTTGAACTTATTTCTCTTTGGTGTAAAACTTGGCTAATGAAGCTTAACGTTTCTAAATGTAAAAGTATCTCTTTTAGGCTCAAGCATACTAAATCTACGTTTCCTTATTACATAAATAACATCGCTATTTTGCATTGTACTCAAGATAAACAGATATCTTGGTGTTCACCTAACTTCGACTCTTTTGTGGTCAACACACATTGCATACATATGTGCCAATGCTTCAAGATCATTAGGGTACATAAGACGCAAGTTGCATAATTCTACTAAAGACATTCGTAAACTAGCTCATCTAACATTTGTTCGACCTCAGCTTGAATACGCCGCATCCACCTGGTCTCCCCATGAGAAATACTTGATCAAAAAACTCGAATCTATCCAAATTAGGGCTGCCTTACGACTATAATAAAAGCATAAATTAAACTCGACCTCTCACTACAGCCCTTGCATGATCATTGTGATATAGCCCTGCTATCATTTCATAAATACGTCCATAATACAGCACAATCAGTCCTGCCTCTTGAACTTCCCGATTACAGGTCACACCGGCTGTACGATCAGTTCAATTTCATGCAATTTCATACAGAAAGACTAATTCGTTTAACTACTCCACTCTTCCAAGAGCCATTTGCCTTTGGAACAATCTTCCCAACAGCATCGCTTACGAGAGTGACCAGGAAAATTCCAGCATCTTCTAGCAATGCGTTTTTCAAACTCTACATAACCTAACCGTTATTTTTTTTCTTGAGTTACATATTGTGCTACTACCCCTTAAATGCTGTTTTATTATAGCCAAATATCGTCCCGCTCGCTCTCCAATTCTATTGGTTATATTTTACTTTGTAAAAATTTCTTGTTCACTGACCTCTCGCATTCAAAAGCATTCGGTTTGTCTTTTGCACAATTTTTAACACTACGTTACTGCATGTTAGAGCATTTCTTACACCGTATTTTTTGTATATGTATTTGCATAGGTATTCTAATTATTGTATAACCTTTGAGTGTACTCTCCCCCCTCACACAATGCCTCTAGGAACCTGCAAGGAACCTTTAAATAAATAAATAAATAAATAAATAAATAAATAAAATAAATAAAGTAGCGAGATGCGATGTATTTTTGTAAATGGCCATCGCCGTATAATTCGAACTTCTCCACAAAGGAGCTTGACTGTCACCTTCACAAAATTATTTTGTGAACAAAAAATTGCTTTGACAAGTCATGAGCATGCAGATGGAGCATTGCTTAAGAGGAAGCTTTAGCTCGGTCCCAACTCCAACGCGGCCTATTCAAATACATGTAAAAACGCAAAAACGTTTTTCTGAGATAACCCCTGGACCGATTTTGATGAAATTTGTTGCATTTGAGAGAGAGAAATTCTAGTGACTGTCGGGAGCAGAATTTTGATTTAGGGCTTAAATTTTGTTGGAAAGATTTTCAAAAATTCAGAAGTTTGAAAAATATAGAAGCATGAAGTTTGCAATCTAATAGCTCTGCATCAAGAACAGATATCGCGGTTCTGTAAACGGCATCCATTAGATCATTCAAAGCGGACAAATATTATGTGTAATTTTACATTTTACGTGAATTTGTTACATTGTTTACGAGGGTTCTGCAAAAGTTGTAATTACATATTAACACATTTTTTGAGGTTCATCTGTAACATATCAATTTTGTCCGCTTTAGATGTGCTATCAGATACAATTCACAGAATTGCGATATCATTTTTTCTTGTTGAGTTACAGAGTTGTAAACTTGATAGTTTCGTTTTCTGAAAATTTGCAATTTTTGTCAATTTTTTATAAAAAATTGACGACCTAACTCAAAAATTCGAAACCAACAGTCACTAGATTTTAAGTTTTTGTTTTAAATGCAGCAAACCCAGTCAAATTTGGTGCAGTGGTTGCCGAGAAAAACGAATTCTCCTTTTACATGTATTTAGATAGGAGCACCCGAGCTAAAGCTTCCTCTTAAGCCATTTATTCATTGAAAATGGAGGAGCAGGCTCGACTGTGCACATCACTCTACACATTTAAATCATTCCACCAATAGCATAAAGATAGACAAGGGCTATGCGCTCTACCTCAAGCGACTTGCTGTTGAATTGCATTTGTTTGCCATACTTTTGTTTGGCATGTAATTAACCTGCATTTCATTTTTGACTGGTGTTGAAACACCGTGCTACATAACCTGCACAAGCATGCATTTGCAGTTGCCGACACTATGGTACTGTGCTTGTGAATAGAAAATTCCTCAATACTTACGACCGCCTGAAACACAGAAATGGTGCGAGAATTAAGCAATGCACAGAACATGAGCAAAAGAAGATGCACAAAGCTCTACAGAGTGAAAACTTCATACTTGTGGCAGCGAGTAGAACAAAATAGTGCCCAGAACGAACTCCTGACCCTCAATTCACTGATCATGTTTGTCCTCGGTTTGCATGAGACATGAATGGGCGAGCCGACTCGCCCATTCATGTCAGTTCTACATGCTCACATGCTCAAAGCGAGAATCCAACAGGAACAGAGCAACTATAGCGTTCATTAGTTGCGTGGATGGAGCTTCGTCAGTGTCAACAAGCAGTACAGGTAACGAGGGCTCTATTCATGCAAGGCACATTTTCTTGTGGACATAAATCTGGGGGTTGTAATACAACACAAGGTTGCTTTACCAGGGTGTCTACCAAGTTGACGTTCCCAAATTCCCTGAGTTTCCAGGTTTTCCCTGAGCACCTTTGCGAAATTCCCTGAATGAGCCAGAACTTTGTTTTATGTCAAGACAGGCTGACACCACGTTGCCCGATGCTGTCACTCTCTAGTAAGCATGCTGAAACAAAAAATTACTTAATCCAGTTTGAATAGTAAGGAGTAATATCTATTTTCTTTAAAAAGAAAACAAAAGGAAGGTTTTAGTAAAATGCACAGCGAAAGAAATGGTAAAGCCCATTCTAAATTGAGTCGAACATTTTCAAATACGAATGAAAAGGAGATGCATACATAAGTAAATATTTTCTAACATCAGCTATTTCTATCAACTGATAGCAAGCTCATCTGTATGAGGTCCTGAACTTTGTCACAACTAAGGTTCTCTCTCAGCAGCTGGGAAATCAACCTCAACTGTCCTGACATACTCTCAGCCCGTACACAACATCTCAGTGTTGGGTTTCACTGCTTAAACAATTTATTTTAGTTTGGATGAGGGACACTTGTGTCTCAGCGTCAGCCAACACTTAATTTTTTAGCTCAAGCTCCTTCAAAAAGGCGGCGGCACCCTTCTTTTCCCGTTAATTCCTCAGTGCGTCGGTCCTTTCTGTTCTCATCCTCTTTCTACCACGCTTTCACCACATGGATCATCTGAAGCATCCTCTTGGTCAGTTGTACAGTCAACATTTCATTTTTCGGACTTCTGAGGGGCCGCAAAAAAAAAATCGAAAAAAAAACGGGCAGTCTGAAAAAAATTAATGCATGTCTTTAACTGCCTTTAAAGGCTAAAATTACCACAGGCACGTCTGAAAAAGCTCTGAAGGCCTGCCAGTACGCTTATTAGGCATATCAGGGCTTGTACTGTGACAGGAGACGGGGTGCACGCATGTGTAATTAAGGAATACATACTGTGTCCCGTGACAATTGCCCCCTTCCCACACTTGTTATGCTTCACCGCCTAACAATAGTGTACTGAAGCGAAGCTAACTTTCGGAGACTGGCATTACGCAACGCGCTGTGCTCTGCGAGCTTCAAGGCCAATCGCGAGGATTACAAAGGCGGAGTCGGTGCCATTGGTGATAGCGGCGAATTCTTTCAGTGAAAAACACGGCACCGCACGGCAAGAAGCTTAATGGCGAACATAGAAACAGCTAGGCCTAACGTTGCCACGGTGGTGGTTACGGCTGCCAGCGGATCTGCCTGCGAGAGTGCCGGTTCGCGGCGGCGAGATAATCAAAATAGCCGCGGTGGCGGCTTTGATTAATGCCATTTCAGACCTGCAGTCAGGGCAATATACGTTGACTATATGGAGTACGTAGTGGTGCCGCAAAACCGTACAAATTATCGGGCGTGTCCGAAAAATCGGGCGTCTAGAAAATCGGTCGTTAACTACTCTGGCAATACATCGTGCCGATGACACGGCGTCAATGACGATTCGTTGCGATTCCTCTGTTACTGGAGCCAGCATTAACACGACTTTCGTTCCCTTTCAATAAAGTTACAGCTAATTTTCCCTGATAGAAGCACAAATTCCCTGAGTTTTCCCTGAGTTTTTCCAGACTGTTCAAATTCCCTGAGAATTCCCGGTTTTCCCGGTTTTCCCGGTTGGTAGACACCCTGTTTACAGACTCAAGTTAAAAATTAAGCATATGAGGAATTGCTTACGGTACTTGGCTCAGGTTTGGAAGTGCGCATCGGCATGAAAAGAGGCTCAGTAAAGGTTTTGGTTTAAAAGCAGTAGACCTCTTGAGAATGCCATCCGTCCGGATATCCAAGGGCCCAAAAACCACCAGGCATGACATCGTTAATTCGTGGGTGCACGGTGAAGTTTGCTCTTCATTAATCGCTAGACGATGAAGGGGACTGTTGCATTTTAGTGCTGAACAGCCAATCGGTGAAGATCGTCGAGCAGCCCTAGGTTTCACAACACAAAGGCAGCTTTGCAACAGTAATTTGGGTATGCATTTTGAGTGTCCTACTATTGAGAGCTGCAACACACTCAAGTATCTTCTCAGACAAAAACTGTATGGAGAGGTCAAGAATTGCAGGCAACTACACGAAAGTAAACGTCTGGTTTCGTCTTAAAGCATTGCTGGCTATTCTTTGCAAGCGGTTACCGTGAATCAGAAAATTGCAAAAGCTCAGGCACATACAGCAACGCATGACAGTGCAGCTGCAACTGTAGACAAAGCCTTTTAACTGTAACCACAGCAGCTTTAATCAATACTTCAAAAGTTGTAAGCATTCAGTTGACAAAGATGTCAGCCTGCTGCACTAGGGAAATAAGTGTCGCTGAAAGTTCCTGCAAAAATATTAATGCAAGTGTCACCATTTAACAGGCATTTCATTTCGTTGCAGAGGCTTAAGAGTGGTGCCATGAAGTCTGGTACATAATACACCCAGGGGTGTATGCCGAAAGAGCAGGTATGCTTAGTGCCATCCTGAAATTGAATGCTTTTAACCTGCCTTTCTCAGTGGACGTTCACAAATAAAGGCGAGTGAATACCGCAAAGGCAAAGAAGGACACAAATACGGAGAAAGACATGGCCAACTCACAACCTCACTTTTAATCAGCGAATTTATACTCGAGACCAGAACGTGCATCTGCTGCACACCTTGGTTTGAACAAACTATTGATCCATAAACCACAGAGTTTCATTCAATTAGTAGAGCGAAACTGCGGTGCTAGTGTCGATGGGTGCTGAAAGCAGGGCAGTTCAGCCGGAATGGGAATGATGGCTAGTACAGGCAACTTCTGTTAAGTCGACCCTAACAGAACCTACGAAATTAACTGAATTATTCTCAGCGTTGAATTAAACATGCAGAAAACATGTCAGAAAATGTAATTACTTTGGCTGTAATGACCAGACTCCAACACACCTCCAATTCAAACTGGTGCCCACATCATATGTGGCCTAAATAAAAAAACCAACATAAAGCGACATTAAAGGTCCTCAACAAGAAATCTAACATGCACCAGATTTTTTTTTGGAAGAGACGTAGTTGCACAATGGTGGCTGTTTTCTAAAGTCAGTTGCCCCAATGCAATATGCAATGCGGCAGACCTACCAATGTTGCAAAGGCAGTTTTTGTTTGCTGTCCAAATGCACCACACAAGCACTTTCTGAGCCAATTGCCATGAAGGGGGAAAAAAAGGGGGAAAGACAGAAGCTCCAGTTATTGCTTGAACATCTTCCTAAGGCGGGCCGAGAATAAGCATTTTCGCCAAGACATGACGTGTCTGCAACAGTTGCAACAATAGACAAAGCCCCGAGAATTTCTGGTCTTCCCGATTGGTAGACACTGACCCTATGGAAGCCGAGAGGAAGCCCTGCTAGCCCATTCAAAAGCATCCAAACAATGTCGCCGTCAGCAGCTACTTGAGCAAGAATTGGTAGAAGGCAGGACAAAGTCTTCCAACATTTTCATCAACTGCTTGGCGATCAGGTAGCCTTGCTGTAACCATACGAACATTCCACACCACTAAAAAGCTTTTGCTCTTACAATTAGCCCTATTGGCTGACTGCATCATGAAAGACTAAAGTGTAATGGTTATTACAGATCTAGCAGTGAAACTGTATTTAGATAGTGGAGCTAAAATTAAATTCTGCAGCAGATCTTTTAAATATTCAAGGTGTTCTAATGAGGATATAGAATCATGGCAAGAAAAAAAAAGCAACCATGGATTGGCATAGAGGCTGAGAGTTGTGCATAAGGTGCAGGATACTGAGCACAACTGGCTACAGCAGCTGGCAAAGCAACCAAGCTATATGGGAAAAAAAAGCAAAGAAGGTGCCTCACCGGAAGCCTCGTTGTAGTACACATTGATGCGTTCCAGCTGCAGATCCGAGTCGCCATGATAGCTGCCTGTGGGGTCAATGCCATGTTCGTCCGAGATTACCTCCCAGAACTGCAAAAGTGTAGGGCGTTTCATGTACACAGCATACACTCAAATTTGAACATACAGTTGCACAGTATACAGCCATTGTCAAGTGTCCAGCTTATGCACAGCATGGTGGGCATCCAGTGCAGAGATCAAAAGATTGGCAGAAGGCTTGCACCTCGAGACAGCAAGAAATATGCGTCATACACTTTTCCCTTTTGATGTAAAGGCAAGACTTGTCACCGAACCAATACAAAGAGGGGCAGCCTCTAAATATTGGCCTCTGATAAAGCTTGGCATCTGCTATGGGTGGGGCCAAGGTGGCAACAGCCGGGACATCTCGCCTGTGCAAATTGCTCATACTACCGAGAGAGGAACAGGTAAACAGAACAAAAAGAGCTTAGCTCTACATCAGTCCTCATCTACATTTCAAGCAATTTTTTTATGAAGCATACAAACCGACTAGCGCAGCAACAATTTGTCTTGAGCCAGTTTAGCAGACCCACATGTCTAACAACTAAAAACATATAATGAGTCTATTTCACGTGGAATATTGGAATGCATGTTCGCACCGAGGAGCCTTTATCTGTTACAGCAACATAGACTAAGCCAATAAGAAACTTGCAGCTATGAATTAATCAGCATACTCATAATGATCACGATGCACAATGTGCAGATAGTGCTTCTAGTGCAAATGTCTGCTTATGTGCAACACACCTCTAGCAATAGCTGAATAATGCAGCTAGAAGTGGCCTACCACACTGATCTGAACCTTCCTACTGGCCTTTTACTTTCGAAAACTGGACTGTTGAAAACTTATAGCTGCTCTACAGCTGTGCAAAACCAGTTTCTGCTCAGGTCATTTCCCCAAGGTAATAGCTCGCAGAAACAGACAAGATAACTGCCGCAACTTTGGCACGCACAAGCTAGTGAAGTTAAACACTAGCCTTCAACTTGGCTTCCAACGGGGTTAGTTCAGACCTGCTTACAAGTTGGGATGAGAGACTGCTTCAAGAAATTCTACACTTAATTTGGATCGCAGTTCTTCATGCCTCTAAAAATTTGCGTCTAATGCTTTAAGAAAATATTGGACGAATGGAAGTCAAATATAGAAACTTGAATATACACTGAATACAACAACATGTGAACACTATGGCACACGTGTCGCACATGCAGAAGAGCAATTTTAAGCACAATTGCTTTAAACACGGTATTGATATGACTTCTATTGTGTCTTGCCTCAGAGCACTGAAATATTTGCTATTAAAGGTTTTCTCAAAGAAAGTGTCATTGTTTGAGCAACACTATTGCAAGAGGGCGAAAGCAGCCAATAGAGAACCTGTGTAATAACACCTTCCTGTTCACAATTCATAGCACTGTAGGAAATCGCGGAGTTTCCCAACCGCAAGGCCCTCGGGTTCGAGCCACATCATCATCATCATCAGCCTGGTTACGCCCACTGCAGGGCAAAGGCCTCTCCCATATTTCTCCAACAACCCCGGTCATGTACTAATTGTGGCCATGCCGTCCCTGCAAATTTCTTAATCTCATCCGCCCACCTAACTTTCTGCTGTCCCCTGCTACGCTACGCTTCCCTTCCCTTGGAATCCAGTCTGTAACCCTTAATCACCATCGGTTATCTTCCCTCCTCATTACATGTCCTGCCCATGCCCATTTCTTTTTCTTGATTTCAACTAAGATGTCATTAACTCGCGTTTGTTCCCTCACCCAATCTGCTCTTTTCTTATCCCTTAACGTTACACCTATCATTCTTCTTTCTATAGCTCGTTGCGTCGTCCTCAATTTGAGTAGAACCCTTTTCGTAAGCCTCCAGGTTTCTGCCCCGTAGGTGAGTACTGGTAAGACACAGCTATTAAACACTTTTCTTTTGAGGGATAATGGCAACCTGCTGTTCATGATCTGAGAATGCCTGCCAAACGCACCCCAGCCCATTCTTATTCTTCTGATTATTTCTGTCTCATGATCCGGATCCGCAGTCACTACCTGCCCTAAGTAGATGTATTCCCTTACGACTTCCAGTGCCTCGCTGCCTATTGTAAACTGCTGTTCTCTTCCGAGACTGTTAAACATTACTTTAGTTTTCTGCAGATTAATTTTTAGACCCACTCTTCTGCTTTGCCTCTCCAGGTCAGTGAGCATGCATTGCAGTTGGTCCCCTGAGTTACTAAGCAAGGCAATATCATCAGCGAATCGCAAGTTACTAAGGTATTCTCCATTAACTTTTATCCCCATTTCTTCCCAATCCAGGTCTCTGAATACCTCCTGTAAACACGCTGTGAATAGCATTGGAGAGATCGTATCTCCCTGCCTGACGCCTTTCTTTATGGGGATTTTGTTGCTTTCTTTATGGAGGACTACGGTGGCTGTGGAGCCGCTATAGATATTTTTCAGTATTTTTACATATGGCTCGTCTACACCCTGATTCCGTAATGCCTCCATGACTGCTGAAGTTTCGACAGAATCAAATGCTTTCTCGTAATCAATGAAAGCTATATATAAGGGTTGGTTGTATTCCGCACATTTCTCTATCACCTGATTGATAGTGTGAATATGATCTATTGTTGAGTAGCCTTTACGGAATCCTGCCTGGTCCTTTGCTTGACAGAAGTCTAAGGTGTTCCCGATTCTATTTGCGATTACCTTAGTAAATAGTTTGTAGGCAACGGACAGTAAGCTGATCGGTCTGTAATTTTTCAAGTCTTTGGCGTCCCCTTTCTTATGGATTAGGATTATGTTAGCGTTTCTCCAAGATTCCGGTACGCTCGACGTTATGAGGCATTGCGTATACAGGGTGGCCAGTTTCTCTAGAACAATCTGCCCACCATTCTTCAGTAAATCTGCTGTTACCTGATCCTCCCCAGCTGCCTTCCCCCTTTGCACATCTCCCAAGGCTTTCTTTACTTCTTCCGGCGTTACCTGTGGGATTTCAAACTCCTCTAGACTATTTTCTCTTTCATTATTGTCGTGGGTGGCACTGGTACTGTATAAATCTCTATAGAACTCCTCAGCCACTTGTACTATCTCATCCATATTAGTAATGATATTGCCCGCTTTGTCTCTTAAGGCATACATCTGATTCTTGCCAATTCCTAGTTTCTTCACTGTTTTTAGGCTTCCTCCGTTCCTGAGAGCATGTTCAATTCTATCCATATTATACTTCCTTATGTCAGCTGTCTTACGCTTGTTGATTAACTTCGAAAGTCGTGCCAGTTCTATTCTAGCTGTAGGGTTAGAGGCTTTCATACATTGGCGTTTCTTGACGAGATCTTTCGTCTCCTGCGATAGTTTACTGGTATCCTGCCTAACGGAGTTACCACCGACTTCCATTGCACACTCCTTAATGACGTCCACAAGATTGTCGTTCATTGCTTCAACACCAAGGTCCTCTTCCCGAGTTAAAGCCGAATACCTGGACGTTAGCAATTTTTTCTATAGTGTTCTAGGCAGTTTAGGTCAGCGTTAGGAATGACAAGAGGCAAACAGAACTGTGCATCCATACATATACATCAACTGCCAGAACTTTGCACATAACATGCACTGGAATAAAAAGAGGCCCCGTACTTTAGCAACTGCACTCTTATGATGGGCCTCCACACCATAGCGACTGCCATTCTGCAAACCTCATTTGACAGTAAGTTTATGTGTCACCACGTCATGACACAGGAGGTAGGTCACGTGAAAGGACACCACTATGTTTGCACTAGCTCCGACTCGAGCTAATAGCAACGTACTACAAGCCAACCGAAATACAATCGTATTTAATCAGGAAGCCTGGCAGCGAGCATCCAATTGTAAGCTGCCCTTTGCTACTACTGCGCAATGTTGCTTCGTCCCTTGCAGCTTCCATTGAAAGTATTCATGTCACACTTATTAGGAACAGACAAAAATGCGAGAAATTAACACGACTATGTCCCCGTCTGCGATATATTGTACACTCGAACGGTATCACATTGTAGTCAAATTAAACGAGAAAGAAGCCTAAGGAAGACGATTTTTCAAGCACTCTAGTTAAAAATATTACATTATGGGGTTTTACGTGCCAAAACTACCGCTTATGAGGCATGCTGTATGGGGGACTCCAGAAATTGACAACCTAGGGTTCTTTAATGTGCACCTAATCCAAGTACACAGGTGTTTTTCAGTTACCCTAGTAATACGAGCATAAATATATGAACAAGAATTAAATAAACGACACACAGAAGATGCCTTTGCCAAGAGGCAAAAGCAGTCGAAGAGATATTGCATAACTAAACCTAAAAAATTAGGCAAAAAACATCCACTAACTGTTGGTACAAAACTCAATACAAAAGTAAAATAGTGTCTGCCACCAAAAGAAAATTTAAAAAAAAGGCCACTTTGCAATGTTCTGTATTACTCAAGACCTGGAACGAGAAGAAAGGGGGTTAACCGAGGGGGCCTGATTATTAATTGTATCATGAGAAGCCAACAAAGACCGCATAGGGGAAATTACTTGTACTTACAAATTGAATTAAAGAAATGTTAAATTAATAGCAATGAATTCAATTGGTTGGAGCATCACGCGTGTAATACGAAGACGTGAGATTGTTCCCCACCTGCGAAAATTTTTAACCACTTTCATTGCCATTAATTTATCATTTAATTCAATTAGTAAGCACAAGTAATTTCCCCTGTGTTGTCCTTCGTGTCTGTTGACTTCTCTTAAGCCCTGGAAAAAAAATATGTAACAGCAGGACGATTAGTCTAGTTGCAGATTTCTACCGAGTGGCTTTCTAAAGTCTTGGACTGTGCTAAGCGAATTTCAGTTTCAACACTGCTGTTATTTTATTCAAGAAAGCAGGTATTAGTAGATTAGGTAGTGTACCCTATAGTGTCCCTATATATCCTAGCTCTTCACAATTTGATTGGATACGAGTTGCTTTTCTTCCAAAAAATTTACCTCATACTTTGGCTAGGATGCAATGGGCACCAGTGCCAGCAAATCCACGATTAAAATTAGGTATGTCACAACTTAAGGAGTGCCGGCAATTGTCCTGCTTCTACGTGTTGCATGTTGACAATTTATGCATATATGTACAACACAAAGGTTGATATAAAATGAGCCAGCCTATTTAGTGAAGTGTGCATTCGGATTAAGGACAGTCGAGAGAAAACTGCTATATACCACTTAAAGGCTGCTACAAGGGTAAACAAGAGGATGGAACAATGCGCTGCCATTTGCATTTAATGCCTCGAGTGTGGAACAAGGGCCGCAAAGAAAACACCTAAATTTACCAGCCTATTTAGCTGTACAGAAGCTTTTGCAAGTGGAGCTTGCACATTTAATAAAGTACCAAAAAAATGCTATATTGAGGGAGGATCTTGTGTCATATAATGTTTAGGTGCGATCAATGAATTCAGTTGAACATATCTAAAAGTTTATTTGTTTAACTTCCAAATTCATACTCTACACATTGAATAGGGCCAATGTATCCAATAAATGACTGACGACCCTTTCTTTAAAGAACAGAATTATGAAGCCTGTCTCTGAAAAAGTGTTCATTGTTCCCAGAGCAGATTTGACTTGCCAATTGCAACGATGTCAACCACCTTCCGGCACAACGATTAGTAGCGTCGGACTTGAATAAAAAGATACTCGTCATGTCAAAGCCAAATAGCCAAAACTTACTTTCTGCCATGCGTTTCTAAAGCCTAGAGCTAGAAAATTGAGCCATGTAGGCTGCGATGTGAACCAACTAGCAAAACAGAATGGTGGCACAGCTCGGTCGCTTGATCTGGCTATGTCTAACTGAACGATGGCAATGGCAAAGAAACCTGTGGGTGGTTGAGGGAAGACCACATTGCATTAGTTTAGCGACATAAAAGAAAATGTCTAGGATCACTTCCCATGTCACAGGCATAGTTTCTATGCAGAGTTCAGACTGAATGTTCGAAACCCACCTAAGCCAACCCCGCTTTTATGGAATTCAACGTGAACAGTGTGTGCCTTCTATGTAATGTGTACTGTAAAAAAACCCACAGTAGCGGCTGTGTGACTGACAAGAAGTAGATTAATGAAAGCCTAAATGCTGTAAAGGAAATGAAAAATGCTTAGAGATCTTACGTTGCCAAAGTGCGACTAAACAAAGCACTAATAAAATTTGAAAGCACATAGCGTCTCTTGGGCAAGAAATGCCGTGCCACGACTGCAAAAAAGTAATTTCGAATCTTGTGCTTCCGATTGTTTTACTTCACTCTGGAAACAAGTCTGCAGCTACCTCGTTTTACTTGCGAAAAGTATTAGTGATAAGTGCAGGTTTAGTTTTTAAGCAGCTCAAAGATTACTCATAATTATATAGATATGTAATGTATATAATGTATAATGTAATATATATATATATAATATACAATGTGTCTCTCGGCAGAGGTACTTTTAGGTTGAGAACAAGTACCGGGCTATCTTGGTACATGTAAGCCAATCACTGAACAGCAATTCGAAGCAGCTGTAAGAAAGGATACCGCTCACAATCGGAATGCGAATCTATGAATCTAAGTGCAATTTTCAAGTCGGAGGTATATTTTTGAATACATTTGAAATCCCGAGTATATATACTTTATCAATACACAAACATTTTTTTCCATGTCCGAGGTATATTTAAGAATAGTATATTTAAAAATTCTGGTCATACAAGATCTTAAATAAGCTGTATGGGCCTTAATTTATTAATGCCATGATCTTAAGGGAGGCACTTGACGAGAATCACATACATGTATATGGCAATTAATGCCAGGACTCACGACATGAGATGCAGTGGCGTAGACAATTTTTCTTCCAAAAGGACGAAGGGGGGGGGGGGGGGGCACGTGCCCGGTGTGGCAGCCCCTGGCGGCGTCACTAATGACACCGTTTCATGCTTCTGTAGTCAGAGCCGCACAGTACGTGGGATCAGAGGCCGTATTCTCAAACGGTCCACTCCGGCGATAGTATAAGTCAGGCGCGCGCTGATTGGCTGGTTCAGCAGAATCGTATGACGTAGCGTATCCGATTTTGCAAAACACCAATCAGCACGCACCTGACGGCGCGCTATCGAAGTGGACCGTTTGAGAATACGGCCCCAGCACAGCAGTAGCTTATAGCTGCATTATATATATATATATATATATATATATATATATATATATATATATTTGCAGCTAGGACTATTCGAATTTGACAAATAATGCGTGCTAAAAAAAAAACCATAACAGCACGACGGGGGGCTGACGGCGATCCTTGCTCCGGCCTCGGGCGGCCTCAATCGACGACCGCCCTGCTTCCAGGTTTGATCCCCCCGCTGCCCCAGCGATCCTGCTTTATTATAACCACAGGTGCTCTACAGAGGCCTCCATTTGCGGTCAAATGCGCCCTCCTAGAACATCAGACGCAAAAAAAAAAAAGATCGATATATCGTCGCAACGAGAAATGCGCCCGGCGACTTCTGCAACACCAGTCAGAACCTTGCCCACTCGACCACCCACTCTTCTGTGCCGTTTGCTTTTAGCGCTCATTCGTCACGCCAAGTATACATCGACTAGGCACCCAGCAAGTCTTTAAATCCCAGTTTGTCTGCACGAAAGAAATGGTACAGCAACATGTCATCAAGGTCTTAACCAACAAGGCACAGCGGTCATTCCTCTTTGGCAATGCGCCACGACCACCACTATATAAAAAATAAAAAAACGCTCTGGAGTGGACATGTCCTAAAAGCAAAGCCGGGCCGCCGCCATATTTGTAGAGGAATTGAATAACGTTAGCATTTAGCGCAGAACGGGAACCGCCTCGTCGCTTCTTGCGGCTATAAGACGGCCAGGCAAGCGCAGACTTCACCTCTGCTGGTAAGAATGTACGGCGGCTGGCAAACCTTGGTCACGACCATATAGGGCGCCGCCGCAACGGTCACCCACGCAACCAGTCAATGCGCCGGCATTGTTAGCGGGCGGGGTTTCCGCTAGTGTTACTTTTTACAGATTACACACAGAAAACTGCACAAAGCTGATTGCTCCCGTACTTGCAACGACTAGGGATGAGAAAAGAACCTCGAGTACACGACGAGTAATAGGCGGCGTGGTTTTGACAGAAGTTGGAATTTGACGTACCGCTGTGCCTAACCGCGCCAACGCCCGGCACACCTGCCTACTACAACACTGGATAAGTAGAAACTGCTTGTAATTACCTTTGCTCCAATCTGGTTGCCACATTGGCCCACCTGCAGGTGCACAATTTCACGCATTCTCGAATTCTTACAGCTGAACAAGGAAGACTAGCAGGAACTGATGTAACACCGTCAGCTTCGTAACGTGATGTGCACGAAAACTCAATTGATACAACGACTCAACGGACAACGGCCGAACTCTGATGATGATAGCCCAAATTCACGCCCTACTGGTGGCGCCCTCTGACTAATAAATGCATATCCGAAAGGTAATGTTTTTGCATACTCCACGAGGCAAAAACGATTGTGAGAATCGGAAAAACATCACAGACGCCAACATTTACGACAAATAAATAGGTCGTGTTCGAAACAGCACTCCAGTGGTGGTTCTCAGATGCAGAAATCCGCGGCCGCGCTGGTACTTGTAGCACGGGAACCGAGGCGACCGCACACAGAATCGCGCGCACATCACGCTCCTGCTCCCAACGTTACTAGATTCTTCCCTGCTTGCACCGATAAAAATAACCTCGCTAAAGAAAAACATCATACGTACGCACTACGCACGCGTATTTCCGGTTTATTGTTGGCGCGCGGCTTGATTTCAAGCATCATTTCAAGGTCCCCACATTTCCCTCTCGCAACTGCTGCTCCTCGCACATGCGCAGGAAGAGCGGAGAAATCCAATTATTATGTGCTCGTTACAAGATCGACGAGACGTTCATTTGAGGAATCGCCAGCCATTCGTGCGCAGGCGCGAGTAACAGCAGGCGCGAGGGAGAAAATGCGGGGGCTTTGCTCTCTGCATGTCCTTGAGACGTGCCGGCATTGCGTAGCGCGGTGACAGTTTCCGCCGCTGGCTGCTGCCCGCGCGGTGAGGCAGTGGGCACGGACGCCCCATTTGGTGTTCGCTGTGTAAAAAGGGGCAAGGTTCTGACTGGTGTTGTATAATGCCCTACTTATACGAGCGGCGCGGGTCGCTTTTTTCGTCACGACGATAGACTGAATTTTTTTTACAAGCACTTCTCCAGGAGGGCAGATGTAACCGGCGAACGGAGGCCTCAGGAGAGCACTTGAGCAGGCGGCGCCTGGTCTTTAGGGCAACCATGCAAGGGGTAGCGGTGGGATCAAAGATGGAAACAGGGCGGCACGTGGGTTGGGGCCGCGGAGGCCGAAGCGTGCAACGGGGTGTTCGCGTAAAAAATTGGCTGGCCGCGATAGCGGGCAGCCGATCTTATACACCTGGCCCTGGCACATGCAGGCGTCGGCGAGCTCCAACCCGCGGACCAGTCCGGGTTCTAGTTTTGGTGTCCCCGTTGCTGCTTTGGTGTCCTGGAGGCGCCGCGAATAATGCGAAATAATGACACGTTGTTTCAATCAGTAATTAAAAAAAAACAGCAATAATGCGAGATAATGACACGTTCTTTCATGGTTAAAACACGTTGGCGGGCTAGTTGGTTGGCGGGCCAGAAGCTATGCAAACAGGTTGGTACAGAGAATAACAAAAGGCACGCATGTTCTACTTAACATCGCGTACAATTGTTAACGTGCACTCATAACGTTGTCTATGCCATTCCACTTTCGTGAGGAAGAACGGATGTTGGTGAAACCGGCAGATGCATCAATGAGAGATTAAAAGAATATCGATATAACGTCACTAGGGTAATCTCAGGTCATTTGGGTATTCATTGCCGAGATTGTTCCTGCAAACGTACCCATGTTTGAAAGTACTTCGATTCTGTATAGGGATCATAGCAGGATGACAAGGGAGATTGTGGAGGCATACGAAAGTGCAAACTTGGACTACAGTGGCTGGACTTGGAGGAAAGGTGCGTGAGCAAGCCACCATTGTCGCTATCTGAAAAGGATACGATTCCTCGGTTTATCTTTGTAACCATTGCAGTATATGTTTTCATCATGCCTTTCACACGTGTACGGTTCATCGAAATGCACCACTGAACGTTCTTTTTAGCTGCCACGTTTGTTTCCGCTCGTACGCTATGTATTTACCTATGCGTGCGAAAATAAAAACTTGTAGTTGAAAGCAAAGCGCTTTTTCTGTGTATCTGTTTCTTTCTACGCCCTCGTTCAGTCACGCTTATAGCTCTATCATGGACGTTGTTTCAATTAGTAAAAACACGATTGAATAAATATAATCACGTCCAGCCGCCAACTTGTGACGCTATGTTCAGCACTACCGCGCCCCGCGACTTTTTTCATGTGCGGCACGGGCTCTACTACGGTCGCTACTGCTCCCACAGAAACACCTGCGATGTTATTTACAAGGTACATCGCCGTAAGGCGCGAGAAAGCTATGATCTGCCACGACTAACTTAGCACGAGCGCCGTATGTGCGAGGCAGTCTATCCGACACAGCGGTCGCCGAATGGGGCCTCAGTGCCCGCTGCTTCCCCTATTTTACAGAGCCGGCAGCCAGCGTCCGAGCGTAGACAAACTCGACCCCGCTCCGCAATGCCGGCACGCCTGGACAAACGCCTACAACACGCGCTAAGAAACCTCCCCCGTAGTGCATACGCAGTCATATATTACGGCGTAAAGTGGCTCATGAGTGTTGTTGCGTACTCCAGGGTAGCGTATCGTGCTGCTGCCGAGTTGTAGCGACGCCTGCCTATCGAAGCTCGACCGACGTTACTTATTGGGTAGCGTGACGCTGTCGGCGGGCTGCAGGCATCCGGTAGACCATGGCGACCAAGCAAGGGCGAGACGATTTGCTAGTGCGAAACTTGCACGGTTTATTCAAAGGTAGATGAAAGAAAATAAGAAAAGCATGAAGTCTCTAACATGAATTATAGGAACATTGGCTTAATAAACAAAATCATACTTTGTCACTGCTACGGCCACACTTGCCGTCTGCCTCCCACTAATGCCGGCGTATAATCGCTATAGCGCTCACCTATCACCGCTTTCAGCATGCTTCCAGTTAACGACTACATCCTCGCTGCGGATCCAAAAATTCTGATAAAAATGGTCCACGGCGTTTTGCGCGTTGGCACTTCATGATTAGATACTCTGACCGATAAGCTTTCCATTGCACTGAAAAAAATGGGTACGATGAAAATTGGTTGTCAGTCCCTTTAAGCAGCGCATTATGAAAGAAAGCTATACTGCTCATCAGTGCGGAAAGGCATTAGCAGCATTTCGCGCAACACCAATCTCGCCTTCTATGTTGACCACGTTTTCTTCTTATGCGCTGTCTTCGCCTACGGCCTCCAAGGCTTGCACACGCCAGGCGGGGTGCGCAAATCTCGGAAGCCACATTCCGTCACTTTAGCTGGTGGCAATGGGGTCGCGGTCAAAATGTGCACCGTATACCACGCCATCGATGCTTTTGCTGCTTCGTCGCTTGCTTCTTCACGCGAAGTTGGCGGTGTAAGAACATGGCACGCGATATCTGGAGCAAATACGGCAACAAAGGGCAGCTATGCTCCGGCCTCACGTGGTGTGGTGGCTGATTATGTAGCAGACGATGGCTCCGTTCCATGCAGCACATGACGTCACACGCGACATGGCAATATGGCGGGCGGCGCCGGAGGGCGGGGCTTATAGAGTCCGCGAGTTCTAGCTCATATTTTAAACAGAAATGTGCTTTTACTGCGCAGTTGCTACACGTGTATAGCCATAATAGATCTATTACAATATCTCGCGGAAAGCCGCAAATTGTTGGGTGACCGTTGCATGCCACCCTTAAATTCATATTCGCTATGTTTTAAGCTATAACGTAGGGCAAGTTAATGAGGAATTAGAACGTTCTCGTTTGTGATATTGTACTTCTAATTCACACCAAAAGGGGTATCGTAAATAAATGCGTCCTCTTCCTTCAATATCAATCAGCTTGCTGGACAGCCAAGAAACGAAAATAGCAGACAAGAATTTATTGCAGCAACATAGTGACAGAAGTGTCGGACACATGAAAACGGGAAGAAACTGCGAAATGCAAGTAATGGAAAATACTCGGAAATTAATGGCGTGATGGCAATAAACTTTACACAAGCATAACAACACACACAAGACGTATTGCAAGTATTCAGATACTGAGAAAGAAGACTATACAAACAAGCTAGCAATTAATTTACTCAAAATGGCATTGTTTTAGAAGAAATAAATAAGATGTTGTTTCTTGCACTTTACGAATGAGGGCAAATGAAAGTAGCAAAATTATGTGAACGGTTGCGTGCCAAATTAAAATGGCTGCATAAGCAATTGGGCACGCCCCAATGCATGTTCCAGTGAGTTCCTCAATAGACGGTTACAAGATATTGGCATATCAGCTAATTAAGCACTTAGATTGTGCTGAGGGTCTTCACCTGTTATCTTCGAAGCCTTGCAATCGTCTTCTGATCCTTGTAAGTTTGCCCTTGAATATGTGTGATCTTCTTTGGCTGTAGATCATTTTGAAGAAAGAATAGTGGAGATTCCTGCTACAGGTAGAATGACAGAGCCTTAAGGTAAGCAATACTGGAGCCTTCAAACCTTTTGAATGTTGATGCTACGTTCTTTCGTGTAATGTATATTTTCTGATCTAACATAGCGACTATCCATGGTATTAATGTATGTCCCCCTGGAAGCTGACCTTGGCAATGTTCAACACTCGAACCCTCTCGAGTGAAGCTAGCTTACTAGGACTCTTGAGGAATTATCAGGCATTGTTTGGGATATCATTGGCGTTAGTGAAGTTAGAATAACTGGTGAGGCTTATACATTGCTGAAAAATGGACATGTCGTCTACTATGGAGGTCTCCTACGTAAGAAGCAATACGGGGTAGCATTCCTAATCCACAAGGACATAGCGGGCAACATTGACGAATTCTACAGCATTAATGAGAGCGTAGCTGTAGTGGTAAACAAACTTAATAAGAGGTATAGATTAAAGGTAGTACAAGCCCACGCTCCAACAACATCCAGTCACGATGATGAGGAAGAAGAAGATCAGTTTTATGAAGATGTTAAATTAGCGATGAGAAAAGTGAAAACTCAGTATACTGTAGTCATGGGCGACTTCAATGCAAAAGTGGGGAAAAAGCTGGCTGGTGAACAAGCAACTGGCAACTACGGTATCGATTCTAGGAACACTAGAGAAGAAATGTTGGTAGAATTCGCAGAAAAGAATAAGATGCGAATAATGAACACGTTCTTGAACCTGGAAAAGCCATGAAGAGAAACAAGAAATGAAATATATTTCATACTTTTGGCCGATCCCAGCATCTTGCAGGATGCATAAGTGCAACGTAGGGTAAACTGCAGTGATCATGGGTTAGTGAGGTCTAGGATTCACCTCAATTTGAAGAGAGAAATAGCAAAAATGGTCAAGAAGAAACAGGCCAACCTAGACGCAGTAAGGGTAAAAGCAGACCAATTCAGGCTGGTACTTGCAAACAAATATGCAAAAGGATATAAAGTTGGGCGAGCTGGTGCGGTAACATATTCTTGGATTGTAGCGCGAAGTGACACATACACATACTATAGAAGCAGACAGAACGAGCGCTCGTCCTATCTGCTTCTGGTCTGTGTGTGTCACTTTGCGCTACAATCCAAGAACAAGTATGCAGCCTTACAACAGAGAGATGATGATGACATAGAGGTAATGAATGAAACCGTAGCTACGCTAGCCTCAGAAGCAGCAATTGAAGTGGGAGATACGACAGCAAGGCAACCAGTAGATAAGCTCTCCCAAGTAACGAAGGACCTAATAAAGAAATGACAAAAAAGGAAAGCGTCCTACTCAAGATATCAGGTAGAATTCGCAGAACCGTCAAAACTGATCAACAAGGAGAAAGAGATATTTGAAATTATAACGTGAGAAAGGCTGAAAAAGCATTAAAAAATGGACGCAGCATAAGATCAGTGAGAAGAAAACTCTGCATACGACAAGCCAAGATGTATGCACTGAAAGATAAGCAGGGTGATATCAGCAATTGCGAAGGTACAGTAAAAGGAGCGGAATAATTCTATACTGACCTGTACAGTACCCAGCAGCCATTCTTCTGCTACTTCCATACTTTCATTCGAAGCAGTAATGAACAGGTTGCAAAGGGTCCTTCTATAGCGATTAAGTTAGAAGGGCCTTGCATGACGTGAAACGGGGGAAAGCGGCAGGAGAATAGATCGAATAACAGTCGATTTAATCAAAGATGGAGGAGATATGCTTGAAAAGCTTGCGTCTCCTTACACGATATGTCTCACGACTTCAATGGTTCCAGAGAACTGGAAGAGTGCCAACATAAAACTAATCCACAAAAGGGAGACCTTAAAGAATTGAAAAATTATTGGCCCATTAGCTTACTTCCAGTATTGTATAAAATATTCACGAAGATAATTTTCCGTAGAATTAGGGCAATACTCAGTCGATCAAGAGAACAGGCTGGCTTCTGAAAGGGATACTCTACAATAGATCACATCCATGTTATCAATAACGTAATCGAGAAATCCGCAGAGAACAATCAGCCTCTCTATATGGCTTTTATAGATTACGAAAAGACATTTCATTCAGATGATATACCGGCATTCATAGAGGCATTGCGTACTCAAGAAGTACATGAGGGTTACGTACATACCTTCGAACATATCTGCAGAGATTCCACAGCTACCTTAATTCTCCACAAGAAAAGTAGAAAGATACCTATAAGAAACGGATCAGTCAAGGAGACACAATCTCTCCAATGCTATTCACTACATGTTTGCAAGAAGTATTCAAGCTATGAACAGGGAAGGCTTAGGAGTGAGTATGAACCGCGACTCTCTCAACAGACTTCGGTTTGCCGATGACACTGATCTATTCAGCAACAATTCAGACGAATTACAACAAATGATTGAGGACCTTAACAAAGAGAGTGTGAGAGCGGGGTTGAAGATTAATATGCAGAAGACAAAGATAGTGATGAATAGCCGGGCAAGGGAACAAGAGTTCAAGATCGCCAGTCAGCCTCTAGAGGAGTACGTTTACCTAGGCCTATTAATCACAGGGAAGCCTGATCATGAGAAAGAAATTCATAGAATAAAAATGGGATGGATCGCATACGGCAGACATTGTCAACTCCTGACTGAATGCTTACCATTATCATTGAAAAGGAAGGTGTACAATCAGTGCATTTTACCAGTGCTGACAAATGGGGCAGAAACTTGGAGACTGACAAAGAAGCTTGAGAACAAGTTAAGGACCGCGCAAAAAGCGATGGCAAAAGAGATGGAACGAAGATTGCTAGACATAACGTTAAGAAACAGAAAGATAGCGGTTTGGATCAGAGAGCAAATGGGTATAGCCGATATTCTGATTGACATTAAAGGGACACTAAAGTGAAAAGTGATTTCTTCTGCACCAGTAAATCACCGTTCTACAACACCAAAAACACCACTCTTACAACGATAAGACGTTTGGTAAGCCAGAAAAAGCGCAAGAACGAAATGCGGGTGGCGACGCCTACTTGAGTTCCCGCACCTGGGGGCTGTGACGTCTTGAATTTTGATGGCATCTTCTAGGGCCTACTAATTATATATAGCGGTACAGATTGACTGCATTGTGTTCTAAAGGAACCAAATAATAAACATGCCAAGGTTCGGGAACCTTTATTCAGCTAACGCGGCCCAAATGCGAAAACAAACTTTGGAATCCCTGACGTCACGCTGACGTACCGGCGCTGGCGTTTCGGCGCGAAATTCAAATACTGATACTTGGACCTTCATTTTCTCATCTAATATTCAAACTATTTTCTTGAAATGACTGCCTGCAGGTTTCTCAAACAATGCTTTATTAGTCTAAACTGATTTATTGTTTCCCTTTAGTGTCCCTTTAAGAGAAAAAAAATGGAGCTGGCCAGGAGGTCATGCAATGCGCCGGTTAGGTAACCGTTGTATCATTAGGGTTACAGAATGGGTAGCAAGAGAAGGGAAACGCAGTCGAGGACGGCAGAAGACAAGGTGCAGCGATGGAACTAGGAAATTCGCGGGCGCTGGTTGGAATCGGTTGGCGCAGGACAGGGGTAATTGGGAGACCGCAGGGAGAGGCCTTCGTCCTGCGGTGGACATAAAACAGGCTGATGATGATAATGAACATAGCGTGTGGCGAGTTGTGGATTTTTGCCAGTTTTGGTATATTATTTGTGAAGGACCTCTATCGGCCAATCTGTGTAACAGTGTGCGACAACTTGTTACGTCACACCAATCCGTATAATTCATCGTCTTGGTTTAAACGTTCTGTCCCCTTTCTCAGACTGTGTTTGCGTGCACCTGCGACTCCCCACCAGCAGGTTTACATGTCCGGATCGTTAGAACAAAGCTAGAATATGCCTCTGCCATTTGGGACCCTGGCTAGCATACCCTTGTCAACACACTTGAAAGAAATCACTTTCGAGTCACTGGTTTCAATCTTTCCGATTACTCACGTCACGCCGGGGTCGTGTCGTGAAGACCAGTTTAAAGCTGTGGAATTTTTTAAAGCATCGTAAGCAGCCCTAGCTTGTGAAGCATCGTAGGCAGTCCTGCCTCTGTCTCATTCGTAAAATTTATCACTATAACCAGAGTCCTTCCATTTTTTTTTCTGATCACGAAACTGCCGCCTCAGTTTCGTATAGAGCCAGCGCCCGCCGCTAGAGGCGCAACCGTGCATGAGAGGGCATGCGAACGCCGCTACCGCTGTGGTTGTGTGTGGGGCAGCCTCAGTCATCTAGCTTTCTCAACTTCCTCAACCATCGCTTTAGTTCCACGTAACTATTTTAAACATTGAATGTAAATAAATTACTGCCTGAGCGCGTCTTCTGCCATGGTATGAGCGCCCGGAACGAAAAAAAAACCGCTCATAACGTGGAGCTTGCGGCGGTCTCAGACCAAAAAGAAAAGAAAGAAAAGAAAGAAAATCTGGAATTTTAAGATCCAGAATTTACTAGACTGCGTTGCCGTGTTCCAACACTTAATTTTTATTTGCACATATGTGGTCAGGCGCTATCCCCCTCTATGCTAGCTCTGCAATGAACCGGAAACTATAGAGTATTTTTTTTTTATCATGTCGGCGGTTTTCTACGCATCGAAAACTGTCTAGAAATTCCACTTCAAAATTTAGAATTACCTTTAAGCAGTACTGCTATACTCTCCCTTGGAGCAACAGTTTTGGGATATTGCCACAGGAACGTTTGCCTAGCCATTTATAATTTTTTTTTTCTATGTGGCACAAAAAAAAAAGAATGGCTTACCCGCCGTGGTTGTTCTGTGGCTATGGTGTTGGGCTGCTGAGCACGAGGTCGCGGGATCGAATCCCGGCCACGGCGGCCGCATTTCGATGGGTGCGAAAACACCCGTGTGCTTAGATTTAGGTGCACGTTAAAGAACCCCAGGTGGTCAAAATTTCCGGAGTCCTCCACTACGGCGTGCCTCACAATCAGAAAGTGGTTTTGGCACGCAAAGCCCCAAATATTATTATTATTATTATTAAAAGAATGGCTTGTTAATAGTCTTTAGTTTCAAGAATTGATTTATTTATTTTACTTCAGTTTAGAAAATTCAAAAAGTAAAAACACAAATTCAGTTTATATCTTACCATTATGATTCATAATTTACCTTACTTTTTTCAAACAATACTATCAATGCAAGGCTCACTATTGTACTGATCAATACTTGATCTCATGTACTCAGACTTTATTTTGCATCTTGGGTTATTTGTGCTTCTTTTTTTCGTGTGTTATTTATTTATTAACCAATTTATTTTATTTTACTTATTGAGTCATGTTACCGCCCGATTCGTGGCTATGGTCGTGGCCTATCCCCCACAGTAGGTTTGTGTCATTAACTGAGGCTTCATCATCATCACCGCGATGCGATTATGAGGCACGCTGTAGTGGGGCACTCAGGATTAATTTTGACCACCTGGGATCCTTTAAAATGCACCTAAATTTAAATAAACGGGTGTTTTGCATTTCGCCCCCGTCGAAATGCGTCCGCTGTACACGGCCGGGCACCCGCCGTGGTTGCTCAGTGGCTATGGTGTTTGGCTGCTGAGCACGAGGTCGCGGGATCGAATCCCGGCCACGGCGGCCGCATTTCGATGGGGGCGAAATGCGAAAACACCCGTGCACTTATATTTAGGTGCACGTTAAAGAACCCCAGGTGGTCGAAATTCCCGGAGTCCTCCACTAGGGCGTGCCTCATAATCAGAAGGTGGTTTTGGCACGTAAAACACCATAATTTAATTTTTTTTTTGTACACGGCCGGGCGGTCTCGGTCCAGATTTCTTCATCATCGCCGTTCGCCTCAACACTTCGGTGGGCTCCACTTTTTATATTTGCCTGAGATTAAACACCGCGCATTCGCAACAAAATGCTAGTGGTCCCACTTATCACCAGATGCGAACATATGGGCTGTTACACCCCCGCTTACCCGTAAGCGCCAACTCTCCGCTGCGCATAGCGCCAGATTGTTCGCCGAGCACAGCTGTTCACTCCCTGTTAAACTGTGCCAGAGAAGGACTCTGACAGTGGGCAGTATAAGATCAAAAGAATGAAATTGTTATTGCAAAGGGCTGCTACCGTAGAATACTTAATGACAAAAAAAAAAGGAATTGAGCTGCTCCGTGCGCTTAAGATTTCTCTGCAAAGCGATGCCATTTCTGAATGAGATTTAGGTAGGATTAATGCAAGACAAGCTTCGCTACTAAATGTCTTCGGCGCGGCTTTTAGCAACGGATTAAGGCGAACGTGAAGTGTTAGGACCTGCACAGTTGAAACTAGCTGTATTGTAATTAAGCAATTGCCTTAGCAAGCAGTCGTTTAGAAGCGTCAGTAAGCCCAGCACTTACTCACGCTGCTAGTTGTTTCGACGCAGAAACGACGAGACTAGGAATTTTGGCTCTTAATGCGCAACTATTTACAAAATGTTAAAATGTTGCAATCACCGGTCCTGATATTCTTATCATGGTCGAAAAATGAAAAAAAGCTTTATAATTCGATTAAGAAAAGAAATAAAACGTGTTGGTGCAAAAACAACATACAAGCACGATCATTTATTTATCATGTAAAATAAGCGGAGCGAAATACAGACAGCACAGAGGCGTCCAGTCATGAATGGTCCATCATTCACAATGCAAGTAGTTTGTTTAAAGCATGGCACTGATAAAATAAGCATAAAGAAATAAGATCAAACGTGAGAGGTATGCATTGTGGGGCAGGAAACAAACACCAGCAAACGAATGGCAATAAATACAGAATGCATAATCGATTGTTTCTATAAACAAGAAAGTGTAAAGCATAAGCATTTCATAACACACGGCTAAACAACTCTCAAACGAACACAAGTAGCCACATCACATATACAGCAATGTTTTTTTTTAATGGCTTGTTAGAGATACCACCTTTGTACTTCTTCAGCTGTTACTTAAACATGCACACACAACTTGCTCAGCAAATCATAATGCAAACATAGCTAACAGTGTGCTAATAACCTTCTTACTTATAGCAGCATAGAGACTTAAAAGTACATGCAATTGAAGAGTTGTAGCCCATCAATACTCGCAACACTCGCATTTAAAGGAATTCTAATGCTATACCTTTCATAGACGGTCGCGGTAAGGGCGCTATTGCTGTGAACTACTCTATCCTGGTATAACACAAATTGAGGTTGCAACAAAGCATAAAGCAAATGTGTTTTTATCATCAATGCCCTGATCAGATCTCGCAACACCCTTGTCCTCCATCATCAGCATTGCAATTTTTTGTAAATGGTCGCCTTTACATAATTGTGATACCTACTGCGCCCCTTTAACTGGTACCCCTTCAACTGGTTGGTTTCCTACCACCCCTGCTGGACATGAAGCTCACCCCTTCGCTTGCATCTGGTTGTTTTTTTTCTCTCGTGAAAAAATGCAAGCGGGTCTTAAGAAAAAACTGAACTACTTCTGCGGTGGGGCTTACAAAGTGCGATTTGCAGCCGACAGCAGCTGTAGCAGTATGACTGTCCATCAAAACATTCTCTACAATATTAACATACACATCAGAACAGGCAGTTTTGTCAACTGTGTGATCAAATGATCTTCCACAATTTGGAGGAGAGCAACTAGGTGGCTGGAGGGCACTTGTAGACCACCTTTGGATTTGGCAAGAATCAGGCCAGTTGCCGCTCGTTCAAAACTTCTCATTGTTCCTACACAGCTCGAGCAGCTCAACGAAGAAAACTTTTTTGCGACATAGCCGGCAAGGCAATCTCTTATGCATTCTTTCGGGGACTGCTGATGGCAGAGAACTGAAGCCTCCTCCGCAGTTTCTGCAGGTTCCAAGAGGACTTCATCCAGAAGAATAGCCAAAGAATCAGCCTGAAATACAAATACCACATTGTTGGTGTGCTCAACAGCCCGCACACAATGCAACAAATTTACTGGATGCCTTGTATTGTTATACAGCTTTACCATGACAACCACAACTAGGCTTTATCAAAAATCCGCGTGGCTTTTCTAAATCAACAGCTGCAAAATCATCCATTTATGATGCTGCATGCATTTCACAGTGCCCTGCCATACATGCGATGCCCATACAGCTTAATGTGGCCAGAAATGAAGGGACTTGCACATAATTCTATGCAGAACAAGAACTATGACATGTACACTTAGTTAAGGAAATAAAAAGGCCTGCTTGATTTCATTATGTTTAGGAAACGTTGCTTTAAATATATTGTTGCTCACATGACAGGCCCCAGTAGGCTTTTCTTTGTTGAATGAATCTTGCAGTCTGAGCAGTTGTGGACCATCTCCAGCTACAGAGGATCACTTGGGTGGCTGGACAAGATTCTTCACAGAAAGCATCCTATATATAAATAGGAATTGCTGGACTGTTGGCTGTCCTACATTACCGGCAGCATGTCTGACAATGCCAAAAAATCTCTGAAATGAAAAATGCTTTGTTATTTACCTAGTTACATGCGGGAAGATTCACTTGTTTACCTCTAATGGGTGCTGTGCAAACTTTCCCACCAGTACATAGCAAAAACCTGCTTTAAGAAGGTTCTCAACAAGAGATATAGTACTGAGCAGGGTTACTCTTAGAGCCTCACATGTCGGCTTGCTCAAAAAGCAAATCTGCCTCTGCTTCTGCAGACTTTCTATGTAGTTGCAGCAGCTGTCAAGCCATGCAACGCTCCCTTTCAGCGTCTGTAAAGTAATAAATTATTTAGCAAGAAATCAGAGATATGTGCGAGGCCAAAAGCGTAATTCTTACAGCAACATGTTCAGCTTCATTGTACTGCACATGCTCAGGCCTCCGAGAGTTCAAGCAGTCAAATAATTTGTTCATCCTCCTGGTGAATTCATATGTTGCTGCAGACGCATGGAGCTTTTGCATGCTTCCTGCTCACTGTAGAATTTCATCGCTGTAGCTGTAGATTCACTGAACTGGAAATAAGAAATTTTTCTTGTCACGGTTCTTTGTGGGTAACGTGCAAAAGCAATTTTTGTATGTCCTATTAGCACCTGAACATAAGGTACCTTACCTGAGCAGCAAGTCTGATGCTCATTTTCTGGAAAGCATTTGGGTATATATGGGCCTTTGTGAGCTTTGGCACAGCACGCAGCCCAGATTGCTGCTCTTCATATTCTAGGAGTTCTGCATAATGATGATGATATACTTCCTGACCTTGTGGCAGCTCTAGGAAAAAGGAATTACTTCTGATAAAACCATACGAGCGTGTATCTAGCAGGAACAAAAATTCTTTCACTTATTAAAAACTTCCCAACTTTCAGCAGATTGTCCCAAATACACTTAAATATGTGCTGTGGATTAATGACAGTATAAATCATCCTAGAGGGGTCACATGGGTGCTGAAATGACACCCGTTTGTCTCTGATGTCGCCATGAATGCCTGCAAAGAAATGAGCGACTAATAAAATTAAGTTGTCCTGGCTGGCCTGCAGCACAAGTCGTACGTTATTAAATACATATCTAGGGACCTCAAGGCTGACCGATTGGTTGTCGAATTATCACGTGTCACTGCATCAACAACCGCTCCAGAATTCGACAAGTGTACAACACACTGCAGTAGAAGCTTTGCCAGTACTGATCCAGGGGTGGCGCTCGATGCGCAGAAAGTTCCCACAGTTTGTGACCATCCATGCAAAAAGGGTCAAAACAGGAAGACCAACAAGTGATCACCATTTTTTTCATGGTCTCCTGGCCTGGTGCGCTCATCAAAGTCAACTTTTCCAAGGACTTTCATGTCAGATTCTCTGACGTGGAGGTTTTTGCTGACACTCATTTCGTCGAGCATGAGCACACCTGAGGGAAAAAAATTGCCATTTGAATCATTTCAGAAAGGCACAAGCACAACATGCACTTTAAGAGATGCGCTTTCCAACCTCGTCTTTCTATTTCAGGGGAAGTCAGCAGCTTTTCCTTCAGTATAGTAAATATGTGTGCATCAAACCCAAAATCGGCTTTCAAGTTCTTCATGTAGCTGTACAGTGTGCATGGGTTCGGCAGGGGCAGAAAGTTATTTTCTTGAAGTTATGTGTATACAGATGTGGACTTAATCTTCAAGAGAAGGCAGTCATACAGCCAGTTTTATACCTGGCGAGGAATGGGTACAAATTTCATTCACATGCTCAAGCATGCTACCAGAGCCATTCCTGATGCTACCAAGCATAAACACACTGCTGTGAACCAAGGCTATCTGTATGCCAGAGGTGATGTGAACATGTGTAATGCACAGTGCATATCATGCAAACCATGTCAATGCGCAGGCAAACATTCTCTAAAAGAGAGCAGACCACTATAAATAACACAGAGCTGTGGTGAATTGTCAATATGGAACACCGAATAATCAAGCAAACATGTGTGCATGCATTCCCAAGTTCTAACTAAAATGTGTAGTAGTCCCCAGTGCATAATAAAAATCATTCAGCATCTGTTAATACACATGCTCCAGAGGACAACATTAAGGTGCTGAGAAAGATGGAAACAGCAAGATCACAAGCCGCTCCCAGCAGTCAAGAATTATACATTTACCATAGAAAAAAATTGTTGCTACATGGTTCGATACTGTGGAATCAATGTAGAAGGGGTGGAATCAAGCACAAAAATTAGTGTCATTTCTGAATGGTCTTGTGCATCGATTTGCATTTGAAGGCGACCAACATTCTTTCAAAACACATCAAATACCTAGCTTCCACTGTCCTATGATAGACATGGACATTCCTCTATGTACCTAAAATTAGCACACGAAGACTCCATCGCCTTCACGTATACTATATTTGTGATGCAGTGCTTCGAACTTACCGCACAGCTCGAGCAGACTTTGCGCTCGCCTTCATCACACACTGATCAATAATCAATTTGTCGCGATCTGAAAGGCTTTCAAGGTTCTGCTGTTGCCGTTTGTACTTGGCAGACTGTAATCGGAATTTGGCAAGTTTTCTTTGGCATTGTTGAAGCTGCTGTTTCGCGGCTCGGAGCTGGCGCCTCAACGTCTGCACTTCAGCACAGCTGGCACAGCCACCCACGCGGTCTGTTTGAGAAGCCGAGTCCCTGCGGTGGCTTTCCACCGGGTCACTGAGCGCCAAATCTGTGAAAAAAAAAAAAGAACGAAGTTACGTAGTTTGACATTTTGCAGGCTCTGCCGATGCCCTTCAAACTGACGGCATGAAGTCAGCAATTTATAGGTGCAATCATGAAGCAAAAAAGTAAGGCACAGCTGATGGCGCGGACGTAAACAGGACCAACATACCGTAATTCCCTGATGCAGCATCGGTCCCGTCTGAACACGGCGTCGGCGATGATCGGCGCTCTTCAACCGTACCCGACAACTCACGAGGTCGTTTGCGTGAGGGTCGAACTGTCGATGAGCGGGACCGAGTTTTGGGCTTCGTCGGGTACGCTGGAAGGCCTTCAAAAATCCTTGGAACGGCGTTAGTCTTCAGCGTCGGCTTCTCACGCTCCAGGGACACGTCGTCGCCGTTGATGTTGAAATTGTACGCAGTGACGATGTCCGAGGCGTCAAAGTGTTTCGAGCACACACGCGTGTACTTCGATTCGAAATTAAAACCGCCACTTTCCTGCCGCGGTATGGCCCGCTTCCATTTCTCGCGCTGCTCCTTGTTATTAGGCAAACAGAACAACGACACCTTTTCGGTCGTGCCCTTGTAGCCGGAACGGCACCCCGGCACGCAACACGTGTTCGGCATCGTTGTCACACCACGCCACTTCAACGAAACAGCCCAACACTCGAAAAATAGCACAGCACATACACAGAACGCAACCGATCAGTCAGCTCGCCTCGCACTGCGCGCGCGTTTCGGTACGCGAACGATGCCCTCTGTGGCACAGTGGCGCCGCGTCGCGGCACCTTTGGGAAGCATACGAACATCTCCACGGCCGGTCTCTAGAGAAGCGCGCGCACCCCTCGAGACAGGCTGTGACATCTCCCATAGCTTGACGGTGGAGTTTCGTGACCAGAGAAACACGGAAGGACTCTGCTATAACTCTGCTTTGAAAGAAAGCATTTTCTCTCCCCCTACTTACATTTCATAAAGATCAAGCCACAGCTTTAAGATAGGTGTGCCTGCTTGCCGTACATCGATCGTTCCAAATCTTTCTACTTGTTCAGCGAACCTTTCATCTCTAGAACAAGTGTCGAGTGGAGCGACCTCCCTGTTTGCCTCGTTCTCACCCTGGATTGTAGTTATTTTAAACCAGCTGTTTCACGCTTTTAAAGCGTTAGCATTCGTAGGGTTCTTCACGCACTTTCAGGAGCCGGCCTACACATCTATGGTTGTTTGTAGGTATGTAGGTAACCGTTTTCCCACCTACCTGGGTCACTGGGTAGTCAGTGGTCAAATCGGTAGCGCGTCGGTTGCTCTGCTGAGGTAACGGGGTTAGAACCCAACCGTCGACCAAACTTGAGCCACTGAGCTCGGGTCAATGGGTACTCACGTGCCACTCTTCAACGAACCTCTACCGCGCTGGCATTAGTCACGATGCGGGACTGGGTGCATGCACCACTGTTCGAAGAAACTGTATGACGCCGACCTGGAGCATAGGGTGTGTGCCACACGGTCTGTGCTCGCCTTCAGTGAACCTCTTTGATGCCAACTTGGGTGACTGGCACGGGTCAGTAGGTGTGTACCGCGCTTCACTGAACGTCAATGACGCCAACTTTGGTGACTATAGCTATGCGCCGCTCTATCGCTTTCTGCTTTGCTCTGTACCCTGTTCCTTGGCTGTTTAATTTCGTACGAAGCAACACGTTGATGTTGTTTCTGTCCACATAACTGTTGGTTCCTTCCCGTAGAGCTGTAGTCAGCACGAGTGACGGAAAGAAAGGAGTCGGGCCACGAATGCGAACTGATGCAGTAATTTTTACGGGTGGGCGAATATACCACTAACTAGTTATTCCCATTCGAAAACGAACTATCCGGTGTTTTTGAACCTAACCACCAGCAACTGCCTGTTAATAAATCTGATTGGCTCCGTCTGCTAAGCGAAGCAGTGCTCATTATCACAACTGCAAAACAAGAAAACTTTTCGAAACGATGTTGTTACAAGTTGGTTAATGCAAGCTTTGTTTTCGGTTCCTCGGCAGAGGCCTACATGACAACCTGTAAGTTTTTCTCTTGACCTGTCATTTAGTGTTTTTGGCAGTCTAGTTATTCTTAGCAGTTTTTTTTTTTATTCTGCAAGCTGTGATGTTTTCCTTGCAATAAATCTTTTTGCGCGTGTGTAGGGCACTCAAGTCCTTCAACAGCCTTTTTCTTTTCTTTTTCCAAAATTTTACTATTTTTTAGCGACCTCTGATTCACCGTTTCGGGAAAGCTAGTCATACCGCAGCCATTCTCATTTAAAAAAAAAGCTTGCTTGCGACCAGGCTCGAAAGTTGTGGGAAGGCTACTTATTTAATTTTCTTTGTTCACAAATAGTCATCGTGCGTTTAAAACTGATCCTTTGTCCCTGATAATGGGCTGTGTTCTACAGTGAAGCTGTTAATGCGACCATGGAAGAGCTTGAATCTTTTAGATGACAGCATAACTCACGAAGTTTACATGTTGAGAAAATGTGGCAAGCAGTAAGGTACAGGCGAATTTTGAGGTTAATTTGGCAATTAGTGGTTAAATGAATATTGCTAAATACTCGTTCTTTGCCCGTTTGGAGGCCTTATCTGAAACGGTTCAAAAGTTTATCCGCATGCCTCAAGAGAGCTAAAGAGAGAAAATTTTTATTTTCAGAAAATTGGGGCCATTTATGGGTGACTTGTACCGAAAGTTTAAAGAGTGTAGGTTAATTATGTGCTCTGAATATAATTATTCAATACTCGTCCTCACAGAATTTTTATGTGCTGAGAAAAATACACGTAGTTGCATTTGTGGGGTATTCCTAGTGAGCCATATACGAGGCGCGTTGCTTATATTTCGTTGAACTAGGCAGCATGTTGTGAGTGACGAATGATAAATGGTCGATAGCCTTTGCAGACAATTAATCAAGCATTCTAGATGTGTCACGCTCCGGTTAACCACGACGTTTGCCAGAATCATTAAACAATGCAAAAAAAAACATCAGCTTCCAATTCAACTAAAGTGGGGGCAATGCTAAGTGTGCTCTGTGGCCAAAATGCTGCGTCTATACGGTTTGAATAGACGCGTTACAAATAATTGTTGGACCCTCATTTTCCTGGTTTTTCTCGACGCGTGATAACGAGGAATGTACTTTGTTTCTCCGGTGTCCTCGACGTACTATACAAGCCACCTCATTGGTATTCGAATAGACCAAGGGAAAATTGCTGGCTAATGCGTACAAAATACAAATTGTGCGGTTTAATTATGACTTTTGTAATAAATTACGCATGCAAGTGCGCCTTAATTTTAGAAGTATGCTTTACTAGAAGCGCAACACTGTGCAGGCTGCCCTGGCTTAACTACTGATGCCAACACGGCCAAGTTAAGCGAACGTAAATGTAACGCTATCGTAAATTTGTGCGTGAAGTCAAACGCACGTGTATTAGAAATTACCTGTCTAAAAAATCCCTTTAGCAAGTGCTCGAAAGTGTCATGCTGCATTTTTTAGCTACGTACGTTTCCCTATGTCCCGAAAGAACTGAAGTTGTGAAAGAAGTTGTATATTGCAGAAATGCGGGGTAGGGTAACTGCAATGTGACCAGAAATTTATCGTGATCATGACTTAACCAGGAGCGTTAGAAATAATTATTTAACCACCGTTTTCCCGGTTTCCCTATGCGTGATAGTACGTTCGCCTGGTGCCCTCGGTGAAATAAAGAAGGTAGTTTCTTTATGTTTGGTGACAGTAAGGGCCAGGTATAACGGGTGTTGTTTGCGCAAAGGTGAAACAGAATGGGTCTAATGCGGCCTTGGTGATAAATTATGCAAGTGCCTTCGAGCGTTACGAAGGGGTCTTACAGGAGAGGTGCAGAATTCAGCCTGCTGCTCCGGCAGATCTATAAATCTTTTTTGTTTCTGATTTTTGTTTTTTTACATTATGGAGCTTTACGCACCAAAACCACGATCTGATTATAAGGTACGCCGTAGTGGGGGATTCCGGAAAATTGGACCACCTGTGGTTCTTTAACGTGTACCTAAATCTAACCACATGAGTGTTATCGCATTTCCCTTCCATCCAAATCCGGCCTCCGTGGTCAGGATACAATTATCTATGTCACAGAAGCCAAATTTGCCAGAATTTGTGGAAGGATATGACAAATATGTATGTGGAGTTACATGGTTGTGGATAAAATACAGTTCTTGTGAATAAGAATTGTATCAAGTGTTAGAAAGTGTCGTACGGTCGCTATCCCCTGTTGCTAATTAGCCGACGCAACTTAGGTTGCACCATGTTTATATTTGGCAGAAAGGGTGGCCATGCTAAGCGCAACTTGTCACAATATTGTCACGTTCCTGGCCCAATGAGAAGCATAACAAATAATTACTGAACCTGAGTTTTTTTTTCTGTTTTTATGCCGTCATATCCCTTTCGTAATTGGTTTCTGTGGTCTCATAAGTCTAGTGATCTACGAACAGCGCCAATTTCATGCCGCGGCCCTGGGAGAACTGTGAACGCAACAAGGATCGAATTTAGCGAAGACCGAAGTGGGGGGAGAGGTACGAAGGGGACACTATGGTCAACATTTAGGCGAAGTAAATTGTGCGTAGATGAATCACTGCCTTTGTAACAAATTCCTTAACAAGTGTCGGAAAGCATTACATGCAGGCAGGACTTCAGAAGGAGCAGTCATATACTGGGAACATTTTCAAGTATGTGATTTAGATACAGGCAGCTGAAACTCTCATTTCAACTGCTCGAAATAAACAGCTTCGCAGGAAATCGGGTTGCGATTGAGCTAGGTCGGCCAAGTCTGCTCAAATTTTCGCTCGGACTAGTCAGTACAGGCGCGGTACATAACTATACAGAAATATTCCTGCTGTAAGCAGTACGCCCGAGTTTACTTATTCGATTCGATATTCGACACATACTATTCGTATTCGATTCGTATTCGAAATGACTGATGTTCGCCCAGCTGTGCGAGCTCCCAGTACTCATTTAGAGGTCATACGCCGCTGCAAACAATATCGTTTTATTTCCGAAAGACGCGTACACATACTAAGCAAGACACTTCCCATGATGGTTATACTTTGGCTCCTGATATCTTGAACCTGCAGTTTACTAAAAATACCTGGTAATAATATTTTCTATTATGCGATACGCGTAGTTTGTTTTTCGTGTATGTGCAGCTCTTTATCAAATCTTTCATGCACCAGTGTATCTGAACGTGTCCTTGACGCCTGAATCTTTACATCAAAACAGCATGTCGACATACGTAGCGTCTGCATGCTGCCACTGTGTTACGTTTGTCTGTGCTTGTTTTCTTTGCCCCTGACATCTTTGCAAGTTCCTTTCTCGCAGCTTTTACTGCTAACGTGTCTGTGGCTAGGATCGGGGCAAAACTGTGTCTGAGATGTTCACAAAAACAGAATACCATGAGGGCCAGTCCTGTTGATACTGCAGAAAGGGTCCAAGTTCAATGGCACATACCCCTGTGGGCGTGGGGACCTGTAACGCACCCTTGAACTACCCTTGTCACACCTGGGACCAAAAGAAGTCCGAGGCACAAGGGTAACAATAGGTGTTTCTGAAAAAAAAATGTTTTGTACAACTTTTTTCTAAAATGACTGCTAAATTCTCGGCGCCAACCACGAAAACGAGATAGTGCCACTGCTCGCATGTTCGTCGTCGTCTTCCACAGCTGTCTTCATTGCTGTTCACCATTCCAGCGGGTAGGAAGGAAGGAAATCAACTTTATTCAAGGTCTTGCAGGCCACGATAGCTTTGGGCGCTCGTGGAGTGGGCGTCTCCCACGACGGAACTGGGAGGTTGAGTTTCCTGGCGGCATCGTGGACCTGCTGGAGGTCCCAGAGCTTCGCTCCGGATTGCTTCTTCAAACTTGCGCTTGTCCGGTTCGGAGTTAATGTGAGCTTGCGAGCACGGCCAGAGTGAATGATAGGCGTTAAGGGATGTATTGCAATTGGTGCAATAAGACTTATCATAATGCAAAAAAGAGGTGAGGCGTGCAGACAGAACACAAGAGTAGAGAAGTGGACAACAGGAACGCCGCTTCTCTACTCTACTTCTCTACTCTTGTGTCCTGTCTGCACGCCTCACCTCTTTTTTGAATTATGAATCCTTACCAAATAGCTCAGCTTACTGTCCTTCTAAGACTTGTCGTAGAGCTAAGGCGTGTAATTTCACTTCTGTTGTCGTAATGGAGAGGCCGCGTTTACAGGGGTATGGGCCATTAATTGTCTTACGTGACGGACACATCCATTAACTGAGGTGACACGCGAATGTGTGCGCGTACCTATATCGCAACGATGACCACACATTCGGACAACAAATACGTACGTACCTTTGTTCAATATTCTGGGTCACCTCTGTCTCGTGCGTTAAACAGCTTCGCTGGTCATCCATCTTCACATTGTGGAAGCATGTATGTGACAACTTTGTTAATTATCCTACAATTGATGGCCTGGGTCTAGGCATCGCCGGGGGTAGCCTCCCGGGCTTGCTTCGGCCTGGCAGGCCCGAATTTGGTCCTGAAGAACTGAGCTACTCAGTCCGGCTCTCCATCGCGCCTCTAGTTTATCTGGGGGGGGGGGGGGGGGCTGCAATTCTCGTCTGAACTATTTCACAATAATAGAGTATATGCTTTAAGGTGGCTCCTCTATCATCAGAAAATTTACATTTGGCATCAATGTATGATTCCGGAAACATGTGGTTAGGGTTCCTGTAAGTTCTGGTTTGAAGGCGCCTCCGGTCGGCCGCCTGAGACCTGTCCACTTTTGGGCTAGGAGGTGGATATATACACCTCGACTTTCTATAGAATTGGGTAATGTCACTGAATGAGAAGAGTCTATCCCTACCCATCCATTCCATCTCCTCCTCGGTCAGAGCCTCCCCCCCCCCCCCTCCTAATCGGGCGCGGTTAATGAGTACTCGCGCAACACGATGGGCAGACTCGTTAAAGTTGGCGGTGGTGGTGAATTCGCTCGCTGTATGAGTTGAGTACCAGTTAATTTTCTTTTGAAATTCCTCAGATGATATGAGTTTGGCCTTACTGTTTACAATTCTTGCAGCCTCAGCTGATATCCGGCCTCTGGCGTAATTTTGTGTAGCCGATCGAGAGCCGCTAATTATGTATCTCTATTTGGGAGAAACGATAGGCAGAGCGATGGCACCCTCATCCGCAACCTCACATACCCTGGTTTTGATTGAGTTCGGGTGTATGCTTTTTTGCTTTGTATTAATCGCTATACTGCTGTAAACGTTTGGTGATTTGAATACTCCACGGCGTCCACGAATGGCGCTCCCTCGTCATTGCCATACTGTTTGAGTAGAGCTTTAGCTCGTTCTCCGGGCCTGATTTGATTCCGGGTGCATATTTTTGGGGTAAATTTGGGATTTGAATCCTGCTTCTAATCTCTCTGGCCAACGCAACCTTGGGTTCTTTCTGGTTATGATAATTAATTCGTAATTTATCGAGTACACTTCTGCCAGTCCGGGTGCCGGCACGGCTCTGATTTTTTTTTGTGCCATTCCCTAACTCACTTATACAAATAAGAGCATTCATTCATTCATTCATATACGCGAGACAAAGCAGTACTAGCAAGACCTCCTCCGCACTACAATGTCATGCGCACGTAGAACACCGTCAGCTATTCGAAATGAAGGCAGAAGACATCGCTGCGGAAACGTTTGCCGCCACCTGTATTGCCAACAACTCTTTGAAAACATTTTGTTGGGAGGGTTGGTCCATAAATGAGAAGGAACCCAGTAGCGCGAATGAAAGAAGGACGAGACTAGCAGACGGCACTGTGTCCTCGTCTGGTCGTTGTTCCTTTGGCGCTACTGTTAAGCTTCTCCCTGATCTAGGCTTAGCTAAGCCCGCGGCCTGAAAACCAATTCCCGGGGCACTGGTCGCATCGCGATGCCTACCACTTCGTCCTTAAGGGCCACCGCACCGTCGTAGGAGCTTCGACCGAGAAGTGACGCAGGATGTTGGTGAAGAAGACGAAGACCACCATGACGGCAACGGACTCTCCGGGACACGAGCGTTTTCCTGCGTCAGTTTAAAATTAAAATTTAGCCTTAGTTTGTAGACGGAGACAGACTGGAACAGCACTGAGGTAGCTTAAGAGCCATCTCTAAGCTATCATTAATAATGCCCCAATAAAACGCAATATAATCGAAAGCGTAGTATGGGATATCTTTTAAGCACTATCGAATTTTGCCACATTTGTCTGATTTGTCGGATGTTTAGGTTGTATGTGCGTTGTTTCAGTAAAGTTTAGCCTTTTCCTCTCTGCTTCTTGCTGACTGAGCTGGAAATCTGCTCCCTATGATGGAGCCTCATTTGGTAATAATTATTAATTTGTTTATTTACTTATTGCTTTTTTATAATCAAATATTTAGTTTCTTAATATTGTTTATTCCGTCAGCTCTGTGACGAGGGCACATCAAAACATGCACTTTCTAACTACCCGTGAGCACCACAATTAGGCTTACAAAAAATGGGCGATTTCCTGGTACCACGACTGCCTTATAATATTTCAGCTACGCATATATAGCGATCATCGGTAACTGCATTGCTTCCAGTCAAGGGTCTTCACATCGCGATACGAGAGGGTGTTCTAAAGCAAATAAATACTTTAATATGATCCTCCAGTACAGGTGTGTAGCGACTTCTTATCGGCAAATTTCTCGTGTAAGTCATCATAAACGACGTCATGTCAAAGCGCTAAAGTTTCTGCATAATTACTTCTTTTTTTCACGGAAATACTCCGTATATAGCAGCCTCCTTGCACAGCGGTTAACGCCTCCCGCTCAGCTAGATGTACCCTGGTCTTACCGTAAGAGAAGGGGATGAGCCGCTCGGACTTCTTCGCCGACTTCCCGTCGTCGCTCAGAAAGCGTTCCGGGCGGAACACCTCAGGGTCTCCCCAGAAGGAAGCTTCGTTGAAGACCGACCAGAAAGAAGGAATAACGATGCTGCCGCTGGGCACGAAGTAGCCGCCCAAATTAATGTCGACGCTTGTGCTGCGTGAATCGCAAAAGAAAAAGGCGATCCGTTGTTTGGTATAAACAAAACACAACAAAAATAAGTAAGCGAGGAAGTAGAGGCAACGAAAGGATATCGCCTGGAGTGCAATATCTCATTCAGAGACACTTTGTGCTTTTTATGTTGGCTTCGTGTGCGCGACACAGCATCACCCGAAGGAACGCGATTTAACAATCTCCCGAATTAAGAAAAAGGAAAGAAAAATGTGGCGTAATCTAAGCACGAACGTTTTCTTTTGGACCTGAATGTCCTGCTTCGCGGGTGGTCCTTTCCTCTTGAGACTCCTGTACACTGAATTGTACGTTGGCTTCAATCCTCCTCAAAGCTGAATCCGAATGGATTAGGCTAACTATTAATACTGGCTATAAATTTATATGATTTCTCGGATGATTAGGACATTCGTCACGTTTGCTTGTGTGCCGTGAGAAAATAAAATACAAGCAAACGTAAACCAACAAACGAAACGTAAACAAACGAAAAAAAAAGATTAAGGGCCATTCAAATCTATGAAGGTGAATGACCAGCGAAGCTGTACCACGTCACACAGGGTTAGACAAAGGTACGCGTACTTATTTTCATCATTTGGTGATGGTATAATGACGATAGCTTTGTGAATACTGTTATATACACTGACTGGCTCGGTTATACCCCACGACGGAATTCTTGCCAAAGCTAAATCCATACACGATCGTTGTTGAGTAGTTCAGTGGCTTGGATTGGTGTGTTACTTCAAACCAAACCTTTCTAGAACAAACTGAGGGAACCATTCCTTGTATGGCTTCGAAATGTCCACATTGGTCTCCAATGATGATCACAGGGGTAGTGTCATCACGGCTTACCCATGCGTGGTCATGGACGTCCCTATGTTACGCTTGGGCGTGCCTGCATATATATATATATATATATATATATATATATATATATATATATATATATATATATATATATATATATATAACATCAGAAGCAAGAGACGTGGCGTGGTGAGACGCCATACCTTTATTCTAAAGCAAGCGCACTTCTTCATCGTCCGCTTCTCCAGCCATCGCGTTCTTCAATTGTCACACATTTTCCGCTACCGTTGAGAAAGTCTTACTTCAGAAGGTGCAAAATAACGACGCAATTTGCTTACATGAACAATGTCGCTGTATATGCCTAAAGGCATCACTGAGCGGTTGATCTCGTAGTTCACCTGTGATACCTTGCGTGGAATATTGTAAGGACCTTTCATGACGGAACTCAACTTGCCGTTGTTGGGATGCCATGGTGTCTCGTAAAGTGCTGAGTCACCGACTTGAATGTCAAGCGGGAGAAACTTCCTGTCATAGATTACTTGGTTCTTATTGTGTTAGGTGAGCGAATTCTTAACCGCAGTTTTCCTTGCTTCCTCAACAGTTTCATCTCGTTGCATATGGCTGGATAAGATGAAATTCCATACATCTGGTACGAAGGTGCGAAACCAAAAATTTCGTGAGGTGTTATATTGTATTCTTCGATGACATCCCATAGCCGCTTAGTCCAATATTTTTTGGTTCATCGTTGATCTTGCATTTAGGCCTGGTGACCACGGTTTGAGTTGTCCGTTCGTTCATACCGTTGCATTGTGGATGATGAGATAACGTTAGGAGTTGATGTATTCGGTTATGCTTTAGGAACTGCTTAAATTTTCCTGCTGTGAACCCTGTTCCACGATCTGAAAGAAACCTTGGTGGCTTTTTGGCAGCAAAAAAAAAAATGCGTTTTAAGCATGAAATGTAGGCGTCGCTGTTTTCATTTTTGTTAGCGAATGCCCATACATAGCGAGTGGCGTGGTAAGTGGACGAATCTTTTTGATGAACCCTACCAGAAAATCCTTCAGTGGTGTCCATTGCAAGGACATCAAAAGGTCCAGCTGGAGGCAGTGACTCAAGTGATTCGTACTTCTTTGCTTTGGTCTTATTGCATTTCTGGCATGTGTCACAATGTCGAATGTGGTTGGCGACATCGGTTATTATATCTGGCCAATAGTATTGTGAAGACGGGAGTGACATGTCTTCTTCACGCCGACATGCCCAAAATGTTGATGAGCGTTCCTAACAATGGTTGGGCGCAGCTCATAAAGCACGTGTGTCCTCTTTAGGCCTTTCTTTTTGACGATGACTACGCCCTTTTCTAGTGAGTATGTTCCTCTGGGGCGCTCGTTGTTACATTTCTGAAGATTTCTGGGCGTGATAAGCTCCACTACAGGAGCTCTGGAAAGTGCGTCAGCTTCAACGTTGGTCACGCCTTTCTGGTGTTTAATGTTGACCTCATACATTGACAACATTAACGACCCCTGAGAGAGCCGACCTTGAGGATTCATGGCATTCTTGAGCCACTGTAGCACAGAATGATCCGTTACAACAGTGAACGGCTTCCCACGAAGAAAACAATGCCACTTATCAATCGCATCTACGATGGCGAGACATTGTCTCTCTGTGATTGCGTAGTTAACTTTGTGCTTGAGTAGGTTGCGGGAACAATAGGCAACGGGATGTTCGTTGCCTTTGTCGTCTGGCTGCTTAAGCACGGCACCAATCCTTTCACCAGATGCACCGGCAGCATACAGTGCATGGTCTTGAAGCGTCGTAAATGCGAAGCACTAGTTCTTCAGTCGTGCGCTTCTTAAGTTCCAAATAGGCTCTTTCGCATACATCTGTCCACGATCATTAAGTGTCCTTGTGGAGCAATCTTTTGAGAGGAAGAGCGATATCGCTGAAATGAGGGATGTACTTATGGTAAGTGAAAACGGTGCCGATAAAACGCTGGAGTTCTTTCTCTCGTTTGGTGTTGGAAAATTGAGTATCACGACAACGTTGCTTTGCTTAGATGTCACAGTTCCTTGTGAATATTTGTGGGCAAAATACTCGAGGCTGGACTTGGCAAATTTGCACTTTTCGCGTTTCAGTTTTACATTGTCGGTCTTAAAAGCTTTGAGTAATCCCTCGAGATGTCGCAGATGGTCGTCAAAGGTCTCTGATTACGCGACAGCATCGTCAAAGTAGTTGACCACATTACTGAGCCGATGCTTCGCTCTTACTGACTTCATCGCTTTTTCAAATGTAGCGGAGCGCGTTGTTTAACCACAACGGCATCACGAGCCATTCATAATGGTCATTAGTCGCGACAGTTTTCTGAATGTCGTCAGGGTGCATTCCAACATGCCACTATCCAGAAGTCGCATCCAATATAGTAAAAATGTTTGCACTTCCCAAGTGGTCAAGGACATCGTCAATCCGGGGAATTGACTGATAGTCCAGCACCGTAACTGAGCTCAGCTTGCGGTAGTCAATACATGAACGGGTGCGTCCCTCGAATTTCTTTTCTGCTATATATATATATATATATATATATATATATATATATATATATATATATATATATATATATATATAATGACCGGTGTGGCGTAGGGGGACAATGGTGGTCTCACAACACCTTCCTTAAAAAGGATGTCAACTTCTTTTCCTATTTCTGCCCTGTCTGCTTGCGAATATCTGTATGGTGCTCGATGAATTAGAACAACATTGGTACGTGCGATCCTATGTTGCTCAGTAGAGATGCATCCAATATCTGTCTGGTATTTCGATAACATATCTTCATATTTATTTAAAAGACATTCCAGCATTGCGTCTTGCCGTTCTGCCAAATCTTCCTTTGTCAGGTTCTTGATCAGAGAGGTTTTAGCGCTTTCCTCGTGGTTCTGATCGTGTGCATTCAAAATTTCACCTGCTTGTGTAACTGTCTTGCGTTCTAAGTTTACAGAAAGATTTAAGTACGAGGCGCCGTCTAGGCCAAGAATCAACTGTGCTCGCATGCCTTGAACTTATGCAAAGAAAATAATTTTTCACCTTATCAAACAGGAAGCGGCAGTCACTTTGTCCACGAACATGGAGGTCGTGCAGCAGAGCATCTAATCGGGATACATTCTTTTTTCTCGTTGCTAACATAACCGTCAGTGATAAGAACCAATTTTAAAAGAATTATGTTCTTCAGATGCCTTCCGGTCTCGGGGGCTCAGGTGAGGTCTGTAAAGCGGTATTCACAGGAGGGAAAAATGCACCTCCTCGCGCCACGTGACCCCGCGGAGCTCCCTATGGGGACGAGGGGGAGGGGGGGGGGCGTTTGCTCGAGAGCTGCGAACACTGTCGCATCTTCGGTCAGGGAGATGGGCTTAGCCTTCACGCGTGCATCTGCTCGTCAGAGAGAGAGCGTGATTGTGAAGAGGAAGAGACGCTATTCATAATCGCAGTCTCTTTCTCTCGCTCGCAAGGTTTGTGCACGAGCACACAACAACTCACTGAAACCTTAATAAGTTACCCTCGGGATGTCATCATCCTGTGCAAGTGTGTCAGTGTGTCGATGACTGAAGGCAAACAAATTAGGCACATCGTGAAAGGCACCTCTGAAAGCGTGTTCCAAACGTTGCTCTCGATGTCATCGTAGTCGTCGACTTATGTCATGACGAGCTCTGCCGGCAACAACTTCTAGCCCGGCGTTTTCTTGAAGACAACAAGTCACCCGCATCCCCGGCTCTTTCCTTCGACCACGCCTCTCTACTAATGCAAATCAAACAGTTCTTACAAGACGAAGTTGCCCGTCGAGCGCCCTTAGTGTCATGTGGACAGGAGAGCCCACGACGTCCCTGCCATCCACCCTTCGTCAACACATTCAACAGCAAGGTTTTGAGGCTGAACCTGTTGCTTTCAGTGCTTTGTGGCCCACCGTGGTTGCTCAGTGGCTATGGTGTTAGGCTGCTGAGCACGAGGTCGCGGGATCGAATCCCGGCCCTGGCGGCCGCATTTCGATGGAGGCGAAATGCGAAAACACCCGTGTACTTAGATTTAGGTGCACTTTAAAGATCCCCAGGTAGTAGAAATTTCCGGAGTCCTCCACTACGGCGTGCCTCATAATCAGAAAGTGGTTTTGGCACGTAAAACTCCATAATTTAATTTTTTTTCAGTGTTTTGTGCAACGTGCGAAGGCGAAGAAACAACTCTAATGAGCTCAAATAAAATAAATTCCAACATATTTATTGAATGATTATGCAGGTTCCCTGCGCGCATTATAATATAACTACAGAAATTTGATTCATAGCAGGCCATTGACCGCGCATTTTACCGTGTAACAAAGTAGGCAGCAATGTGGCAGGCCTCCTAGCTCTGTAAACAACCAAAGTTGCGGTCTCCTAGTTTTCGTACTGGTACTGGTTTGTGTACTGGTCTGGTAGGTACTGGTTTGTGCACAACTATGTTCGACTTTGCTTCGAGTGCAAACAGCGCAAGTGTCCGGCACATCTGGAGTCTTGGCCATTGTAGTCCCCTTCCGTGCCCTGCTCGGCCCTTCGATCGAGGCGGTATCGTGCGCTGCTGTGGGCAAGCGCCAGATCACTGTGACCGTTGACCACCTGACGCACTATGCGGAAAACGCCGCCATGTCAGCCGGCGCATATACTGCCCATGACGTTGCGCTACTTTTTCTTGCAATGTTTCAATCTTCGTCACGGTGCGCCTCGAAACTGCTGATCGATAGAGACCATGCCTTTCTTTATAGAGTTGCGCTCCTCATCCGATGACGTACGGTTTGTTCGCCGTACCGCGAGGGCATGGCACGCGCAGACTACTGTTCTCACTGAGCACTTCAACCGTGCTCTCTGTGACGCGTAGTCTTGATGTATATATCGCCTCCGACCACAGTGATCCCGTGCTACCGTTTGTGATGTGTCCCGCGGCAGTCCCACAGGCAGTCACTTGCTCCCCTCCTTGCTTCCTTCTGTGCGGTCGCAAAGCACCTGCTACATTAGGCGGCATTCTTCAACATCGACCGGATGGCTCTGAGTCTACGCCTTTGTCCGTAGCCGGTCGACATTGCGAAGAGTGCCGCCATCTTGCCTGCTCCTTTTCGACCGCCTACCAATGCTAGAAGAAACCGCGACGCGATTATGACTGTACTTCAGGTTGCCCTGATGATTTGATTTGGCTCCGTGCACCTCGTCTCCTCGTTCGGCTGCCTGATCAAACATCACGGGACGTGCCGTGTGTTGTGCGACGAAGCTCTCCCGCTCATTGTCTGGTTGCGCCAATCACACCTTCCACGGACCTTCGTCGTCGTCGTGGTTGCGAGACTGTGGGCACCGGACACCTGACCTCATATTACAGCCTGCTTGTTCTGTCCTTTGCTTACGTCGTCAAGATGGCTCTGGTCGAGGACAGTTACAAAGAAGGATCAACCGACGCGCTGAAGCAGCATCGCCAGCGCGCCTCGCGACAGCTGTAAGCGGTACTCCCCTCTTACAGAACGTTTCAACCAAAGCCGAGACATCATTTGCACCTTGCAATAAACAGCATCACGGTATACATGTTTCGCCGAGTGACATAGCGAAATCCCACAGAGACGAAATTATTCGGCGTTAAGTGATCAATTAAAATATGTGAGTTTATGTGAGAGTATCAATTGTTGCAATTTATACCGGCGCTTTTTTTTCAAACCGATCATCTCGAGCACCACAAAGGCCGCACGAAACTTGCACAGGCGCATCTTTGCATTAATTTTTGCGAAGTTTGGCGGCTGTTGGCGGCGATACTCCTTATGTGGTCCATTTGTGACAATCTGACGTATGTGACAATATTTCCTGTTTATGTTTTCTTTGATACGTGCTTTAGCTCGCAATATTAGGCTGATGCTTTAAACTGAGTTACATCACGGTACCACGCATTTGTAACATCTGACAATAGATTCAGGGAAAATTTGATGTTTTTACGGCTGCCGCGCAGTAAAAAAGCAACAACAATTTTTTTTTTGTTTAAGAGCTTTCCATGTGTGTTTTTCCCGTCGCAAAATCCTTCTCTCGGCAGCTATTCAGAAGCGATCACCTGCAAAACGTTCTCTTTGGATGGCGTATCCTAAATAAAACAGGTGGCAAGGGAATTGGGCGCGGTGACAGGAGTACAGCTGGCGGTTTCATCGCTTTTGGGCAGTGTACGTTCAGGGACGAAGATATTGAGCGGAAGCAATAAACACCGCGCGCATATGAGCGGCCTTGCAAAATGACGAGCCGACTTTTAGCGACACTGCTGTTTTCAAGCGCTCACGTACCTTTGACCGTCCATCGCCCAAAACACGGTTTCTATTCTCTTTGAACAGCTGTTATATCACTGCCACATTCAGCTCTGCGAGGGACCGGGCCAAATATAGTCGATGCGCTTCGCAAAACACGCCTTTAATGCTGTCGAGGGCTGGTACTAGTAACGTTTACATATCATAGAATTAACTAGGACACCGTTATTGTCTGTCACATACACAGAACCATGTCGTCCGTTGGCTCCAAATTTAAACTCGAAGCGACAGTCAGCTCCGGGAACAAAACGCTGGCAACCACTTAACGCTTTCCAGCGTTCGTATTAGTAATCTTTCTTTCTTCAGAAGACTGCGATTAACCAACAGGTACCCTTTAAAGTTTCACCACAGATCACTGATAAGCTACCTCGCATAGCGAGCAAATGAAATCTCGCCGCCTCGTTCGTATCTCTCAGGTCAGCGGGACAACATTTTTGCACACACACGGGTCATACGACGCTTCTAAAGAGGGTGAAAACAAATATTTAGTAAGTTGGTCAAACCTCATAATTAGGCCAAACACTACAAAATGTTGTGTCTTCGTGGTCCTGTGGATAACCTGAATATATAACTCTAAATGTAAACGTTGGTGCAGCATTTAGTTTCCAAGAACAAGGGAAATTATGCGTATACAGCTTTCCAGCGCTTGCAGTCGCATCAACAGCTTGGATCTTACACGAATGATTGTGATAACCGCAACCCTTACATACAAGACTTCCCTTACGTCAGTACAAATATAGGTGATTGGCAACTGTCGCACAGGTTACTATTGGCCCGTCGGCCCTTATATCCGCAGTGGGCGCGCCCGAACTTCAGAGAATCATGAAACCCTGTAACGCGAGATCAGTTTTGTCAATGCTGTGCATGACGGCCGGCGGTGTCATCGATACAATAGGTGCACGTTTGAATATCCTGAAACGCATCTATCAGCCCATTTATTGGGATAAAGATAAGGTCAACGTTTTCGAAGATCCTCATACATCATCGGAGCAACTCTGTTGCGTTGCTGTTGGCGCTTTGTATCATTCGGTAGGCAACCATCTTATGATCGGAAGTTCCAGGTCATTGCCGCCGCTGGCCTCAGTATGAAACGCCGCCTTCTGTTTAGCAAGAAAGATGTTCACAGGCAGAAGTGATTAGCAGTGATTGAACAAGAAATGCTGATGGAGCCAACGTTCGTCTTCGTCAGAGCAACAAACAAAATTTTTTTAAACAGAGCGCCTACAGTACACCGAGACGCTCGAGTACTACCGGCAAAGTCGCCATAACTATCCCCCTCCTCATCCTTCGCTTAATAGGGCAGGCGCCGCTGTCTGGCGGCAACTGCACACCAATTCTTTCCTTGTCTCCACATGCTACATATATTTCATCCCACCCTATACCCTTCCTATTGTCCCCACTGTGAGGCCAAACCCACGGTGTGTCACTCCATATGGGAATGCCCTAACCCTTCAGGTGTTCCTCCTATACCCAACCCGACCCTTTCCTCTTCGGAGTCTGCGCTGCTCTGCACAAGCCAACAGGAACCGCAACGGCTGATCCAGCGGGCTCGCGAAGTCGCGCATGGCAATGGAGCCCTGGACTGAGGGCCCCACTCATCGAGAAAATTTTCTACTTGCTTTGCGAAATAAATGTTTATTCTCTCTCTCTCTCTTAATAAAAGTATTCACATAGGCTGCTTGTCATAACGATAGAACACACCGTTTAAGTGAAAATAACGGCAGCCTTAAATATGCGTTGTTACATCTGGTTAGCAGTGACCAAAGTAGTCCACGCGTGCCGCTGCTTGAAAATTGAGTGCGGTTACTTCGTCACTGTCCCCGATACGGCACACACAGGCAGTCGCTCACGACTGCGTTGGCGCGTCTCGACGACCGGTCACTTTCGGAGCAGACAGTCCTGAATCGCCGACCCATACAGTCGTCACACCGCAGGACAGTCAAGGCACTCTTGAATTTTTTACTTTCGAGTGGCCCATTGGAGAGTCTCATCATAAGAAGCCGACAAACACTGACACCAAGGACAACATAGGGGAAATTACTTGTGCTTAATGAAGGAAATAAAGAAACGATAAATTAATGGAAGTGAAAGTGGATGAAAAAACAACTTGCCACAGGTAGGTAACAATCCCACTACGTTCGCATTTCGCGTGCGATGCTCTACCAATTGAGCAACTGCGGCGCCGTTTCCCCATCCACTTTCTTGGGTATTTATATTTCCTAGTACAATCCTGAGAAGGAAATTCACAGAAGAATAAAAATGGGTTGGATCGCATACGGCAGACATTGTGTGCTCCTGACTGGGAGCTTACCGTTACCATTGAAAAGGAAGTATACAATCGATATACAACCGACACTACAATCGTAAGCTTCGAAACCATCACCCTTTTCCACACACCTCGTATTTCTTTAACCGCATAGCGCTATATGTTTTTAATATGGCCGCATATTTACAGCAGTTCGCTTTGATGATGACCTGTGCATGTTTACCTATGTACATATACCCTTCCGTGACACATTCTCTTAGATATTTGTAATCGGCCACTTTGGTAGATGGTATCCCTGTATTGTAACCAGTTTATCACACAATTAAGCACCACGAAGTCCAATTTTTTCATACTATGAAATGGCTTCGCCCTGCGACTAGAGCGCATGGGTCGTGGCCAACATACTTCACTAAGCAAATTTGTTGCTAGGCTAGTTGGTTCATGCTTAACAAATGAATATTGGGACGCGCAATTCCAAAGCGGGACAGAAGATAGACGCAGAAGAACAGGACAAGCGCTGACTCGTAAGTGGATTTGCGCAGTATTCAGTACTGTTGCCAACAATGGGTCTCTACGCTCTCTTCGCACATTTGAAGTCATTACTGTGAAGCCCTGGTCTTTTAACTTAATTGTGCTTGTCGTTTTAATGCGATTTACATTCTTAGGATACTTCACGTACTTTCCAGTAGCTATACGTCGGTGTCTCTAACTATTTTCACATTGACTTGGGTCACTGCATAAGTGTCGCTCTCCGATGAAGCTCTTTGAGGCTAACTTGGGTCCTTGACATAAAAACTGTAACAGCGCAAACACATGCAACCACAAAGTACGAAGGACGAGACACAAGCGCTGACTCAGCGCTTGTGTCTCGTCCTTCGTACTTTGTGGTTGCATGTGTTTGCGCTGTTACAATTTTTATGTCAAGTATGCACCAACTCGCCCAGAAAGAAGTTTTAATGAACTAACTTGGGTCACTCGGCATATATGCCACTGGGTTGTGCCGCTCTTCAATGGTACAGCAAAAAACCCTTAAAAGTTTACCCAGTGGTGGGCGGAACCAAAAACGCGTCGTGTACATTCAAATATTCACACACACCACACGCGGACTTCGCGGCGCCGCCGCCAGATGACGCTGCGTGTCCAGTGTAACGATGGAAAGAGTAGCTCCGTTGCGCCGCACATCTCAAACATAACAGGTTTCGGCGTTGGCAATACCGTGTTGGCAATACACTGCCCGAATGCTACAATCGCATTAACGTCAACAGTCACACCGAGACAAGTTCTGCCGGAGTTTCTTTCTTTTGTCTGAATGGGTGATCCACTGCGGACGCGGAGAGCTCACCTTCTCATCAGGCCGAGTGGGTTGACGGGCTTGACGCGCATCACCTCCCACACGAAGGCCTGGGTGTAGGGCATGCGGGCCCGGTCCGTCCACGAGACTCGGCTGCTTCCGCTCGGCTCCTTCCGCTCGATCACGGCGTCGATCTCGGCCCGGACGAGACCCTGCAGGTCTGGCTTCGCGGCAGACATGAGCAAAAGCCACTCCAGTGCGGAGCGCGTTGTTCCGCTGCCTCCACCGAAGTACGACGCGACGTTGCCTATTAGCAGTTCACCTGCGGCAGATTAGAATGGCGGAGGTTGCATTCACTCGCTGCGCATACATTTAGGGCGGCGCTTGGCCGACGCGATCCATGCTCGTTTAGACAGTGCTCACAGCGCGCACGCAATAACGAAATATATTAGGGACAAGCAGAAAGTAAAAGAGCGCTGTTTCATTCCCTGTCTGTTTTTCATTTCTGAAGAATGTGCGCGCTGCGAGCACTATTGAATTGAACATTTATGATCTTTCCCGAGCCTGAGCCCTCCAACGCCAGGGGTCTCAAACATACGGCACACCGGCCGCATGCAGCCCGCGGAACTCATAGGTGGCGCCCGCTTGGCCCTATACACTACTTAAGAGGAAAAAAAGAAATCAGAAAAGAAACAATTTATGATAACTCAATGGGAAGCGCATTACTTTTCGAAGCGAGATCGGGAGGCCTTAGAACACGCACCTATAAAGCGAGATATAAGATGGAAGAAGAAGCATGTGCTTGCTGCGGTAAGGCTAGGGAAACTATGGAGCATGTATTATTAGAATGTGAAGACGTCTACCCAGCAGTCGATTTAGGCACCACTGGCCTCCTTGAAGCCCTTGGGTTCAGCGGGAGCAGTGGTAAACATGTCCGCAATGGGCCTTAGTAAGAGGCGATTGGAGGATTGGTGGAAGAAAAGTGGGGAAACGACAAAAGCCGGAGAAAAGTACAAAAGCACAGTTCGCACTAGGCGATCAGAGAATTTGGGTGCGTATATATAGTCCATAGCGTTCTTTTATATTTTTTTATTGTTTAACCTAAGTAGGACATTAGGCAGTATAATAGCAAGAGACTGGTGGCGCAACCCACCACCCCGTTCCAAAGGGGACGCTCATAACATTCATCCATCCATCCATTCAATAGTGTACACTGTTGTGATCGGCCGTTCACCCCGCGACAACCTCCGGTCACGGATAGCGGCGATTATGGGAAACGGGCAGACAGCCTGGTCAAGGTTGTTCTCAAATGAAATTTATGGCGACCATCAGAGTACCCTTGTCAGGAGGCGTTTAGGCAATGAGCGAGGCGACGGTCGTTCACCTGTCAGCCGCCCAAATTGGCACGTCCACGCCGGAGACGGGGTCAGTGTGCTATCCCCGATCCCCTGTTTGTGCCCAATGGTGTGCGTGTGTTTCCGCCAAAGCTCCCTTCGGAGGAGTTACTTCAGAAGGATCGCTATGACCGCAACCACCGACACCTCTGCTTTTATCAGGATCTTTTGTACTTCCTCGGACTCCATCTCGTCGTGTAGGCCCTTCTGAAAAGCTTTTGTCGCGTTACACCGGACCTTACAAGGTTTTACGGACGTTGGTGATGTGAACTATGAAATCTTGCCACTGGACAGTTCTCTACCATCTACCCTGTCACATCGTGAAAACGTGCACGCCATAGTTTTCCTCCGCCTCCTCGTTGTGTAGTTAGTTTGCGTTAGAGCTACCTTTGGTAGCATATACAGTAACTCTAGTTTGGCCCGAGACGGCGCTCCGCCTGCCGGGGAGGTTAGATCTTACGAGCCACCTTATTGGACTAACGAAGAAGTCGACAATGGCCGGAACGTTGAACATATTCCGCCATCTTGGCCGTCCCTGTAAACTGTCTCTGTTTATGTGCTTCGCTTTCATGTATTTGACGCCCCGTCACAATATTTACGAGAGCGAATCAGAAAGTCATTGCCCCTATTTTTTTATTAGCCAAAATAAGGTACACACATATAATTACAGATATACGCACTATTTTGCGTACCTTAGACTATTTTTTCCCATAGTCCCCACACCGGTTCAGAAATTCGACCCACCCGCAGCACTAAATTTGATATGCCCCGCCCCTGCGGTAGAATTCGTCCGGCTGACTGTGGAGCCACCGTCGGACTGCTGTCTTGGCTTCATCGTTGCACGTGAATTGCTGTTCTGCCAGGAACTTCTTCGGCAGACGGAAAACGTGGAAATCACTAGGGACGAGGTTTCCTTGTGGATTTCTATGGGCGTTCGTCCCTTCCTTTGTAGAAGAATCACACTTCGTTGCTCGTACGCCGCGGACGTGTCAAGCACAATCGCCATCTTCAACAATTGACAGCAGTGCCGTGCCACGGAGCTACCGGTGGCTGTTGCGTATGGCGCGGCTAAGCACCGCTGCACTGTCCCTATCTGGGTGCACAGTATAGTTTGGCCGGCGGCCTATAGCGTCGTGTTCGCTGTTTGCTCGCCGCTTAGTTCGCGTTGAAGCGAAATACAGCGCAAAGTTCAATTGGCTCGCTGCATGCTGCCGCACTTATTCACACCAGCGTTTCGACAGCCGGTGTCCGCGGTCATCGAGTGAAAAGTTATGTTCGCCTGTGCGCGAGTTAAACAATGTCTCTTCAGTTAGTAAGCGACTGTATACAAGCTGTTTATACGGCCGATAAAGCCACTCTCCTTACTTCGCATACCTGCCTAATAATTTGCTGTCGCAATCGATACTTCGCCTTTGGCGAAACTGCGACCTTCTTGTGGTCCCGATCGCAGTGCATGCATTTCCGACCAAATTCTTCAAAGTGCAATTGTACGCAACTGCATTTAGTACAAAGTGTGAAGCGAGAAATCCGCACTGTACCATTAGAAGCACCCTACACGATGGCCCTTTTGCGGGTATTCGTATCAAGCAGCAAAGGAAGAAAGGGCATGTACCGAAGATCAATCCCCCATGTGCCGTGTTGTGCCATTACCATCAGCCCGGATTCCGAATCTACAAGATGCAGAATTTATCCTGCGAGCGCACTTTGGACAAACCCGGGGCTCCGCCGAAAGGCACAGCGCCCTAATTCTCCCTTGACAAGTCAAGATGCTGAGCCGTCAGGCAGCGGTGTCCTGAGGAGAAGCATCCGCGAGCGACATGTCCAAACGTGCAACCAAGGGCTAGACAGCCCGGCGCCGTACCTCCTTTTGCCTGGAGGTCACCGCGCGCGGCAACTTTGAACCGGGTGGCCAGCGCGGTCGCTGGTTGGACCTCGCGGACGACCGTCGAGTGCTGGCTTTGCATTGGGCCGTTTGTGTGACAATGGTTTCTCGGGGCATTATAATCCCCGACGCCGCCGCCTGGAAAACCGGATCCACCGACCCACCGGGAGCTGAGTGCCGCTCTCGAGTGGAGTGAGATGTGTCACGCGTTGCAGCCTCGCCGGACGTCGCCGTGCGGGAACAGTCGCGTTTGCTGTTAGCTCTCGGCCTAAGTGCCGATCCGATCTTGTCCTGTATAATGACCTGTATATAGTGCATAAAGTCTCTTTTCTTATTCTCACCGACGCCTGACTCGGAGTCTTCGCTACCAACGCTCTGTCACGAAACGGGTGACGAGCGCTACGGGACCACCTCAAAGTCGTAACAGCCGGCAGCTACTCGGGACAAACTGGATCACGTGATGATAACCGACGGGCGAGGTAGCTGTTCACGGTCGTCAGAAAACCGTCGCGTCGCCACTTTCCAGTGCGGCTTTGTTTAAATGTATATTTTACTGCGTCCCACGTTGGCGGAGCGCACATCGCAGGTAACTACGATTCCCCATAGCCCCAACGATTTTAGTTGAATATGTAACAAAACCATTCACCCCTCCGGTTGACATCGTTATAAAGACGTTTTACTGTATATCCCCTCTTCTCCCTGTTATCAATAACCTACGTTCAAGTTCGACACTTACGTGTGAAGAGTCTGTTTCCGTCTCCCCGCCGTTTCATCTCGGCGATGTACGCGTCTGTGAAGTTGCGCACCACGCCGTCCTCGTACGTTTTCTCCGCTTTGGATACTCCCGATCTACGAAAAAAGCGCAAAGTAAGGGCGTTTGAGCGCTGTTTCTGCGTAGCCCTCACACTTGGCTATGGTTACTTCTTGAAACAGAGTTGAGCGTAACAGCTGCGATTACGAGCCGTTGCTGGAATGTTCAAATAAAGGTTTAAATATACGTATGTTCCACCTATTGGATGTGAGGCCGCGGTACGCTGCGTGAGGACATGCGGTGGTGTCATTTACCGGGGGGGGGGGGGGGGGGAGGTGCCGCTGACGTGCCGTGAGGGACAACCAGGCGCAGTCCTCACAGTTTGGCTGCTGGCGCTCAGGTGAAGCGCCGTGCGGGCGCCGTACTGGACATACGCTTATACAGCGCACACGAAGCTATCGGCAATATACGCGCACTCTGCAAATATCGCACACTCTAAGAACAGTTTACACCCTTTGCTTGCCCCTTCTGCCACACAAAAATAATCGTCATCTGCCTTGATGCGTTTCCTTTCTTTATCGCTGCAAGCCCGGAACTTTCCAGTGACGAACGGCACGCGCGTTATCAGAAGAGGCACTCCAAAGGGTGTAAACTGTTCTATGCTGATAACGCGCGTGCCGTTCGTTACTGGAAAGTTCCGGGCTCGCAGCGATAAAGAAAGGAAACGCATCAAGGCAGATGACGATTATTTTTGTGTGGCAGAAGGGGCAAGCCAAAGGGTGTAAACTGTTCTTAGAGTGCAGATCGCTTTGAAGATGAGGCCCGCGCGGGCGCGCACTTTGGCCAAGTCGCAGGTCGCTTTCAAGATACGGCACGCCCACGTCGTAAGCAGCAGCCGCCGGAGAACGCCCCCTCCTTCCACTCACCCCCGTGCCTGTCCAACGCCTCCTAGATAACACAAGGCCGGTGCACTTCGATCCGTGACGTCATGCTACCTTGCCCGACTGCCATAGTATCTAATGGGGACGCTGCCGATCGAGCCGCGATGATTTTGACGTCATCGCCTTCGTCACGCTGGGCTTGGCAATGGAAATTTCGGTCCAAGTAGCATGATGTCACAAATCAGAGTGCACAGGCCTGCCATTTAGGAGGCACTGGCCTGGCGCGCGACAGGAGAGGGAGCGCTTCCGGCCCGCCTTCCTCGCTCATACACGCGAGACTGAGCCGCGTTCAGCGGTTCACCCTCGCACGCTTTCACTGGCACATACAGAATACGGCGCGTGGCGACGGTTTCATCGTCCTTGGACTTTATACTATTTTATGCGGAACCTCACGGCGACGGCGACGGCGACTGCAGAAATGCGCCTGGAGTGTCCATATGATTGTTATCCCATTGCAAGGAGGTCCCACTGCAGTCGCTGACTTCGGGACCTCCTTCTGTATATTAACATGTTATAAACTTTCCAATCATCTCAATAAAGACCGATTCTGATTCTGAAAAAAGAAATAATACGTGATTAGACATTGACAACTTCAATACTACTGTATTTTCGGCCGTTTCTTTAAAACCACTTGTTCTATCATTATGCGCCGTTCTTTTTTTTTTGTACTTCCCACTCCTTTCTGCAATGCCTTCGGGCCAAGAAAGCATTCGAAATAAATAAATAAACAAATAAATAAATAAATAAATAAATAAATAAATAAATAAATAAATAAATAAATAAATAAATGAGCATTCGCAGTACACGTAATGCTAACACATTACCGTCGACAGTCATCGTAAGATGGGTTCTTCCGAATGTTTTTTTTTTTTTTCACTTCCATTTATCATGCGATATTTCAATTTCGCTGTGTGCAGTCCCATCTGTGTGTTGCTTGTACGTTTTTTTTTTGTTTGAACGGATTTCGTCGGAACGCATAATTGCAACGCAGTAATTTCGACAGAAACGCACTCTCTGGTCACAGAATAAAAGAAATGCAGCATGGCCCCCGCTGCAGTCTTAAAGCTAGCTTCCATATCGTGCGCTACGAAACTGGCTCACCGATGCTTTGTCGGGCATTACGAAAATATGTCGAAAGCTCTTCGCCTTACGGCGGCCACGTTATTGTTGGTGATTTACAGTAAAAGGCATACATTCAGAGAGACCCATCGTATGAGTCGGGCGTACTAACTCGCTGAAGCGGCTCCTGTTGATGAAGACTTGCTTCAACTTCCCGTATGTTCCCACTGTGAAGCAGCAGATGAATCTGCGCAGCCATGGCAATAAGTTGACGGCCGTCACCTGGACGGACAGCACTAAGATAGCGTCCACCAGTTCGTCGATGTGGGCACGCTTGGGGTGCTTGTGCCCGAACCGCGTGGCCGTCAACAGCTCGGTCATTATGTTTGAGACGCTGGTGGTGAGCAGGTCGGCAGGAACAGTGGGCTTCCCGTCGCGTACTTGCAGCTCGTGCAGGAGGTACGACAGCTCTTGCTGCTGTGAGAGAAGCAGAAGCATGGACTGCTTTCCTGGCAGTACGCATTCGTGGTTGCGTTTTCTTTCATAATTGGAATATTGCAATCCACGGTCGTTTTAGATGTAATATTAAAAGGTTCCAATCACAATTAGGAGATTTGCTGATAGATTGCCTCCGATGAGATGAAGCAGGTTGCCTATAAAAAAAGATGGTGCATAGAAGACACAAGTTCCCGGTGCCACAAGAGAAATTATTTTTCTTCCCTTTATTTTTTGCAAATTTTACATGTACTACGCCCGGAGTATCATGCTAAAAAAGTCCACAAGACGGATTGCAAAAGATCGCCAGATTAACGCAACGGAAGCTTTTCTTTTGAAAATCGCTGGTGAGGCAGTTTTGCTCGCCTTTCACGGTTTACTACTATACCAGCGAGTGCATGGAGGCCGCAGATGCTCCATGTCACATTAGGTTGCTAAAGATATGGCCATCTCGATGACATACTTGTATAATCTTAAAATAACGACAGTACGTTCTCTTAGAAGAGTACGAGAATCCTCGTTCCGATGAAATTAGCGAGGGCTGCTTTTCGTACGCTCTCTTTATATTGAGTACACCGCAGCATCAAGTACATCCAAGCAGCCGAAAAAAGCATATATGTATACTGCAGTAGGCAGAGGCGTAGCCAGTGGGGCGGGGGGGCTTATAGGGCTCCCCCCCCCCCCCCCGAAATGTTTTCTTGCTGTCATGCACCGCCGATCGAAACAACCCGCGGCGGCGGAAATCATTCTGGATTTTGTCTAGCATGTCTTTCTCGCGCTCGAAAAGACATTTGAGCGTGAACATTGCAAACTCGGGCTGGCCTTCGCGGCAACGTCCATGCACCGGTAGTCACATAACGCAAGGAGCCCCATCCGAGCGCAAATGTACAAGAGTTCTTTAATGGCGAGCAAGCTCGTCGCGGCATCTCGCCGAGGCCGCGGAATCTACGGAGCGCATGGATTTCAATTCCGAAACTTTATGGGCGCAAAGCTCTCATAAACTTTGATGCGAACGGTGCATTGACATTTCCAAAGTCGTGCTTTAGATTTTCAAATTCCGGAACATTGTGGGCATAAGGTTGTTATAAACATCATCATCATCATCGTCATCAGCCTGGTTACGCCCACTGCAGGGCAAAGGCCTCTCCCATATTTCTCCAACAACCCCGGTGATGTACTAATTGTGGCCATGCCGTCCCTGCAAATTTCTTAATCTCATCCGCCCGCCTAACTTTCTGCCGTCCCCTGCTACGCTTCCCTTCCCTTGGAATCCAGTCCGTAACCCTTAATGACCATCGGTTATCTTCCCTCCTCATTACATGTCCTGCCCATGCCCATTTCTTTTTCTTGATTTCAACTAAGATGTCATTAACTCGCGTTTGTTCCCTCACCCAATCTGCTCTCTTCTTATCCCTTAACGTTACACCTATCATTCTTCTTTCCATAGCTCGTTGCGTCGTCCTCAATTTGAGTAGAACTCTTTTCGTAAGCCTCCAGGTTTCTGCCCCGTAGGTGAGTACTGGTAAGACACAGCTATTATACACTTTTCTCTTGAGGGATAATGGCAACCTGCTTTTCATGATCTGAGAATGCCTGCCAAACGCACCCCAGCCCATTCTTATTCTTCTGATTATTTCTGTCTCATGATCCGGATCCGCAGTCACTACCTGCCCTAAGTAGATGTATTCCCTTACGACTTCCAGTGCCTCGCTGCCTATTGTAAACTGCTGTTCTCTTCCGAGACTGTTAAACATTACTTTAGTTTTCTGCAGATTAATTTTTAGACCCACTCTTCTGCTTTGCCTCTCCAGGTCAGTGAGCATGCATTGCAGTTGGTCCCCTGAGTTACTAAGCAAGGCAATATCATCAGAGAATCGCAAGTTACTAAGGTATTCTCCATTAACTTTTATCCCCATTTCTTCCCAATCCAGGTCTCTGAATACCTCCTATAAACACGCTGTGAATAGCATTGGAGAGATCGTATCTCCCTGCCTTACGCCTTTCTTTATTGGGATTTTGTTGCTTTCTTTATGGAGGACTACGGTGGCTGTGGAGCCGCTATAGATATTTTTCAGTATTTTTACATGTGGCTCGTCTACACCCTGATTCCGTAATGCCTCCATGACTGCTGAGGTTGTTATAAACATTTGACGCTAAAGGTGCATTAACTTTTCTAAAAGTCGTACATCGGACCATACAACGAGACAAGCCGAATCAACACACTATCAGACAAGTTGACAAAGTACGCAGCGAGGTGCGATGAGACGAAGCGTTGTGGTGGTTCATTTGTGCCGTCGTGTAACAGAAAAACAGTATCAATTTTTTTTCCCCTGCGCCAAAGCATCAATGTGAAGACACTAAAGCCAGCAAAGGTAACTACGTTCTTATTCGCGAGGACACATTGAGCCTCTTCAATTTTCTTGTTCTCGCTACACGTGTGCTGCCAGAGCCAACCAGAGCGCATGCATTTTTCTCGCGTTGCCCCGACCACCGCGCGGCGCACTTCGGTGCGCGTTCGTTTTCGTCTGGCCCAGTGGATTTTTTCTTGGCAGAGTTTTGAACGCTTTCTGGCTAGAAGACGAGTAAAAGAAACAATGGTCGGTCTCCGCCATCACTGTGGGGACCCGATGCCTTGCAACGTGCTCGCTGGAGCGTAACCTATCCGGAAAGTCTTGTCTCGCTGGTGTAGGATATCGAGCAGTATGCATATAGTTCTCTGTAGGCCAAGCGTCTCACATTTTTTTTCGATTATCCCACAGGCCGCAAGGTGTGCCTTGTCGCCGATAAGTACGGCCCAGAGGGCCCTACATGCCTAAAATATCCGCTAATTTGTCCGCCCTTTGCGGGTTTTGCTGATCGTCATAGTTTGCACGACATAGTGTCAATTCTCGGTGTCCCTAACCTCCTGTTCCCCGAATCTCACACATGCACGCGGTCTTGAGCGCGCCTAGGTACAAGATATAATTTCGCTGAATTTGAACAGCACTTAACACTTGTGCGTTAATATAAAAAACGGAAAAGTTTTTCAGCGCTTACCGAGAGGCCCCGAGTTGCGTATGATAGTGAACCTGAACTCCCTCAACTTGCTCCTTCAAGTTCTGCGATGTGAAACGAGCAACGAACCATCGCAAGTAGTGAAGGGTGATCACGACTACGGTCTCGCAGTGAAGCTGACTATTGTATGCAATAATTCTGGAGACATCGCGGCCGGATGGGGCTCCCCCCGAGTTGATGGTAAGGAGACATGTAACCCATTCGATATCAACCTCTTGGCTACGCGGGCGATGATGTCTACGGGAAATGACCAGACAGTCACGAATGGTGTATTTGCGGCAATGGGATTATCCCACCGTGGGATGCATCACCGAACTTATCGGCACCACTTGAAGCAAACTTTGAAACCTGCTGCCGCGCAAGTGGCCGAGGTCGCTTTGAGCCAGTGTGCACAGAAAATGGCCACACTGTATGAGGACCTATGCTTTGGTCACAAAGGCAACATAGCAGTGTGCTATAAGGGCACTTGGATGACTCGCGATCACTCCTCTCACATAGGCGGCGGTGCCGTCATAGAGTTCTTGACAGGGTACGTGCTGGACGATGTTGTGCTCTCAAACTTCCGTTTAGGGTGCGAACTTGGAACGAAGCCCGATTCTGACGGCTATGCAAAATGGAAGGGCACCGACCAGTGCCAAAAAGAAATAGAAGGAGGATTGCGTCAATCACGTCCAAAAGGGCATGGGGACGGCACTGCGTAATTTTGTGCAGAAACAAAAAGGTGATGGGAAGAAAAGCCTTGGTGGGAGAAGCCGGCTGACAAATGAGCTCATCACCAGACTGAGCATGTATTATGGCTGGGCTCTAAAATCCAATGACGGTGATGTGGGCGCCATGCAGAAGGCTGTGATGGTGGCGTACAGGCATGTCACGTCCACTGACGAGCATTCGGCTCACAGCCTGCGTCCGAATGGGGAAAATTCGGGGCTTCGACACAATGCTGCGAGAGCAAAGGGAGAGCCTGAACCCAGGCACCACTACAACTTGCCAGAACATGTGGCAGAAGCAATGCTGCCTGTATATACACGGCTATCGAAGAAACTCTGCTCCAGAGAAGCCAGCGAGGCAAGACACAGAATTTGAATGAGAGCCTTCACTCAGTGATTTGGAGTTTAGTCTCAGAGGAACAGCATGCATCTCTCTTTGCCGTGCAAGCTGCTGCTGCGGAAGCTGTCCTACGCTTCAACACTGGGAACCTTCTTGCGTCCACTACAATTCTGCAGCAGCTACACAGGAATATTCCTGGCACTGCATCTCAACGAGCAAAGGAGAAAGACGGCCATTGAAGTGCTAACTCCAGCAAGAAGCGAGAAGCCTGTTTGAGCCCAAGGAAGCTGGCTAAGAAGCGGCATAAAGGTGGGATGCGTCCAGATTATGTCTCTGGTGCATTTCCTTGAAATTTTAACGCGAAAGCGTTAAGGAGCTCGTGTCGCAGAAAAGCCGGTGTCGTCGGCGGTGTTGGCCGTGAGCGGAAAGTCCTGGAAGGCAATTCACAAATAAAAACAGCTTGCAAGATGGGCTGCGTGGGAATCGAATCAGGGTCTCCGGAGTGTGAGGCGGAGACGCTACCACTCAGCCATGAGTTCGATCGTCCAAGTGGGACGAAAACGCCTCTAGTGAATGCGGTGTTGCCTTACAAACGTGCCGTAGGAAGCTATACTGCTGTGTAATCGGTAATTATGAGCATGAAAATTACAGAAGTCGCAGTTAAACGCGTAGCGAAGTACGTTCCGCTACATATCTTCTGCGCTTTCCGCACACGCAGAGCCATCTTGCGGCAAATACAGAAGACCCCCTCCTCTCAATGTACGGCGCTGCCCCGACAGGTGGCGCGCCACGCGCGCATTAAGGGTGTGCGGGGACCGGTGCGAGGCGCGTCGCGGCCCGGACTCCCCCTCCCCTGACGACGCTTCGCCATGCTCCCTCACGGGTTGCAGAATCAAGCGTCCTTCCTTTCTTTAGATCACTATCTATCTATCTCTCTGCCGTGCCGATCACGACGTTTGGCTGGCGTAGATCGTTTCCCCCTCCGAGACACCGCTTGCTCAGGCGCACGTTTCGTTGCCGCGCCGAACGCTGCGTTGCTCAACGCTCAACGCGTGATTGGTGGGTGCAAAGTCCGATGCGGGGCGCCTCGTAAGTGATCGCTGCGCCGTAGCGCCATGGTAGCGCATTGCCTTACACCCCTTGGCGGGTCGACGGGAGCGCTGTCGCGTTCCACTCTTGAAGGCGTAGCTTAAGCGTCCTCCAATTTTTTCATCGTTATGTTCCCAATAAAGATGTTGCAGAATGTTTTTTCTTGATTTCTCAAAACAACAGTTCTTACAGTATTCCAATTTTGAAGGTAAAATAGCTTCTGTCCTGTTTCAGCTATCAGAATATTTTTTTTTGCCAGAAAGAGAAATGTATGCAGTAAGCAATATGCCCCTTTTCAAAACAGAGGCGCTATAACGTAAAACTATTCCAAACTTTTCTATTCCAATTCTGCTATCAGCCCTCAATGATTGGTCAAAAACTTTTTTGGACCGCGCCCACTTCACCTGTCTGTCACGCGACGTCACGAAAACTGCGATACCTCCCCATCTGGTATGATGTGTACACACTGATTATGCATGATTTGACAGAAAAAAGAAAAACAGTTATTTCTGATTCGACCCTTTTGCGCCATTAGCCCTCGGCTATTGGTAAAAAGTTTTTGGGCTGCACCTACTTCACCTGCCTGTCACGCGACGTCACAAAACCGCACAAACTCACCGCGTCAAAGTGACGTGTACGCGATAAAGATGCATTAATATGCCGAACAAAACTGAATTTTCGTCGGAATAGCCGCAGGCTGCCCCGTTCCGAAAGGAATAAAAGATGGCTGCCGCCGATCGCTGAGACGCTGGCTACTCGCACCTGCCGGAGAGCGTGGCTGTATTTGCGAATAATAAAACTTCTTGCGTGGCCGTGTAACGTTTTCGAGCCCTTTCATTACGTTTACCACCTCACTCTGCCACCTGTTCTTTGATGCGGGTCAGCTTTAGTGTCATTCTTAAGCTTCCGTTGCATGCCGCCGTGATTTCCGACCAGCCACCACAAGCTAAGTAAGCGAAAGCCGACCAATCGCAAACGCCTGCACCACCCTCTTCATCCGGTTATCGATTTTCAGTGCACAGGCTTTGCCCCAGTGAATCCCTCTCCACTTGAGCGTTCTCCTCGCCTCTTGTCAGCCAATTAGATACGACAAGCCGCTCAGTGTAGGCAATGTTATTCGTTTTTCAAGCAAACAAAAGTGACCTCCTATGAACGAGGAGAGCGTTTGATTGGTGTGTTCAGACAACCCTGCGGGTGACCGCCCGGTGCTTGCGTCGGTGGTTACGCAAATTTGACGTCAGGAGATTGGAATAGAAACATATTGGAATAGTTTTACGTTATACGGCCCCAGCACTCTTCTCGAAAAGTTTTTGAAATGGGTCACATGTTTGACATGTCAAGATGGCATTTTTTTCTCACAACATTGATGAGCTCTAACCCTTGCTCAGATTAGCCTAGAACAATGAATCACATCCATGTAATCAATCAGGCTGTCGAGAAATCCGCAAAGTACAATAAGCCTCTCTATATGGCTTTCATAGATTACAAAAAGGCATTTGGTTCAGTAGAGGTACCAGCAGTCATAGAGGCATTGTGTAATCAATGAGTACAGAACGCTTACGTACATACCTTTGAAAACATCTACAGAGATTCTACAGCTACCTTAATTCTACACAAGAAAAACAGGAAGACACCTATAAAAATAGGGGTCAGACAGGGAAACACACTCTCTCCAATGCTATTCACTGCGTGCTGACACCAAGGGCAACATAGGGGAAATTACTGGTGCTTAATAAATGAAATACGAAAACGATAACTTAATGGAGATTTCAGGAGCGTTCAGTGTGCTTCAGGTAAGCATTACTTTCACAGATGTTTCCACGTTATTTGTAGCCTACAATCAAGAACAAATGGAGTTCGCACTGACATGTACAACACAACGCTAGAGGTGACCTGTTGCAGCTCCGAATAAGAAGCAAATATAAGAACGTCTTTTGGCGGAGTGGAGTCATTTGTACCGCTCTGCAACCAACCATGCCGCCTCACTGGAATACCAGTTTTAGAGGAAAATCCTATTTGAACATCATAACAGCGCGGGAATCATACAGCGTGAACGAGCACGAAAGCCTAAAACATCACCTACTGCATGCCAGTTATTACCGCGCTGCAGGCACAATTTTAATCGACAACTATCTCCAGATAATCATTCCTTGGAATTGGAATTTCGCCCCCATCCAAATGCGGCCGCCATGGCCGGGATTCGATCCCGCGACCTCGCGCTTAGCAGCCCCAACACCATCGCCACTAAGCAACAACAGCGGGTTCGCTTCGAGCAGCGATCATTGGCAACAAGAAAGTGAAATCAATCGATAAACACCCTAGTAAGAACGCTATTTGGAGTGCCATTTGACAGTATAAGTTTCATCACTGCCTTGACATTAGTAGTGAAGACTCTCAAAATTAAAACTTCAGAATTAGGTGCGCACAGCGTGGTGTATCAGTGTTGAGACCTAAAATTTTGACGTAAATGCTAAAACATTTGTCAAAGCATTTTTCAGAGTTAATCGGATGTGTTAAGTTATTGTGCGTCCATTACACGAGATTATTCTTCATAGAGTAAAGTGGATCAGGAATACGGGACAATGCCGCTTACAAGTTATCAGGATGCGCCTGTGAGTATCGAAGAATTATTTAACAATAACGAGACGAAGTAAAGGCAAGGACGCAATTCCAGAATCCTGGACCGCGCGCGTTTGTAAACTCGTATCTGTATCCGCATCTGTAACCTGTATCCGAGCCTCCATTGCCAGCGTGCCAGCTCCAAGCTGCTTGAACGTCCTCAGGAAGAAACGCCGTTGCTCCTTCCACACGGGTCCGTTGAGCGTAATTAGGCCTGCAGAAAAAGACATCAAATTATAAATTTTTACATCTCAAAGAAGCAAACGGTCCGTTGAGTAAGCTGTATTGTGGTGATCTCCAGAGTAATTCTGACCTCTTTGGTTTCTTTAACGTGTGCTATAAACGTACATATACCAGTGTTTCCGCACTTTGTCCTCATCCAAACCCATATACGAACCCCCGACCTTATGAAATGCAGCACTATGCTATAGATACTCAGTCACCACCCCGGGTGAGCGCGTACACAAAAGACAAAGGTTATAGTGAGTAAAATCTTTCTAAGCATGGAAAAAAGATGGAGTCGGGAAGGTCAAGTAGTTCAAAGTCACGGTATACCGTGACATATTAGAATAGCCGAGTTGTACTAAGGAAAAACAAAAGCAGCCGAAGGCGACCGATGATTATATGATTTGATGACGTTTGGAAGTTAACAGGCATGTATAAGACGGTGCCTGACAGCATAAAATAGGGATTCAATGCGGTTACGTCGATAATGTCAAGAACTAAATGGAAAAAAACGTCATTGTAAGAGGTGCAAGGGCAAGATGATAGCCCAGATTTGCCAGTTTATATCTATACCATCTAAAGGCTTTCACAGCGCAGCCGAGAATCGGTAGGCGGCGCTTTTTGCGCGATACAAGCTACCGCCAACTGCCGATAAAAACACGCTGAAAGGTCAAGCACGATCGTGGCTTTTGCGAGGTTTCGAGATGGATGTCACACGCCCGAAACCAAGTAGAACAATTTATTACGTAAGACATTATTGTGGTAAGAAACGAGCCACGAGACCACATAGAAAGGCTAGAAAGTCGGTTAACGTTTGTTTTGAGCAAAAATATTCAGCAGCAAACTGGGATAGCCGATAACCTCTAGTTAGCATGAAGTGAAAAAAATGGAACTGGGCAGGTGACGTAATGTGTGGGGCAGACAACGGGTGGGCCATTATAGTTACAGAATGGGTGTCAAGAAAAGGGAAGCTCAGTCGAGTACGGCAGATTGTTAAGTGGGGAGATGAAATTCGATAATTTGCACGCGGGAGTTGAATCGGCTAGCGCGAGACAGGGGCAACATGGGATCGCCGGGAGAAGTCTTCGTCCTGCAGTGGACATAAAAATAGGCTGGTGATGATGAAGGTTGAGTCGCAGTACACGAACGTATGAATACAAAGAGTAACGCAAAATCAGCGCTTCATATATGTATGCTACTTCCTCTGAGTACTCGTACTTTTCTTCTGCGTTTAGATTCTTTTCGTTCTAAATCATAACCTGGCTAAGACTAAGGCGTTGTTGGGTTACTCAACATAGAGCCATCGATGGTTGCTCGTACGCTCAATGATAGTTACTGTAATTACTGGTGGCAGAAGAGGTTTGCCTTACTGCCACGGCAAGTACCACCGCAGTGATAAATGACCTAACTAAATACATTACTCATACGTCATCACACTCCAATATCAGATGAAGCTACAATAAGTGCCGAATGAAAAAAAAAAGAAAATGGACCTAGTGTGATCCTGAAGTGCCCGGTTAATGAAAAGCGCACAAATATTTCGTTTAGCCTGCGGTATATCGGCCAAACCGGACGGTGTTTGAATAACCTCTTAATGGACCGCAGAGCTTCGCTGAAAGGGCAGCCGTCGTCTAATAATTTGTGCCTACGCTGCAAATAGCGCCTACTCTGCAAATAGTGCCTACGCTACAAATAGTGCCTACACTGCAAAGTAATCACTGAATAATTTGACTGCCTAAGTTGATTGGAAAAGCCTTCAGTCATTCGATACGCGCATGACTTGCGCAGAGCAGATTCCAAACAAGATGTGGCAATACTGTTCCTCGCTAACTTCGAGTGACCAGAGCGGAAATTCACAGCGTGCTTCACAGACCTCGGTGAATACAACCAACAAGTGTGATTGCGCCCAATCAGGATATTTATATCCAAAGACTAAATGCACCGCTCTGAGGTACTTCAAAAGTGAAGTTCGAACCAAGACCCTGCATAACTTCCTACCTAAGTATACCTATCTATCGCAATGTGCCTGGGAATACAGAAAGAATGCTCGCTTCGAGTGAACACCTATTTCTCCATTACCTACGTCTCTGGTCTAGACTGAATGAGGGGCTTTCCATCCATTTTTCTTGCACTATCATTGTCCCCCGAAACATATTGTCTCGACATACTTGACACCAATCAAGGTCCGATAGAACACCATATGCTTCGACGCTGTATATTTTTCATTAGTACTAGGAGGCGACCGCGCAGTGCATTAAAACAGAGCAGGAAGTTGAGCAGAAGTGAACTGGTCACATTGCTACAAGATCATGTGCGAGCACGCATTAAGCACTAACAGCTTTCAGCACTTACAAAAGGCCAGGTTCGTTTGATCATATATTAGCAACATAATCAGCGTCCGAACTGAGTTAAGGTTATCTGAAGTAATTTGAGTAATGCCTGTAGCGCGTAAATCGTTTGCCGAATACGAGAGGCTTTGAGCTTTCACCCAACGTTTCCCTTCTGACATCCATGGGGCATTCCGAACCGTTTTACAAACGGGTTCGGAACGGACCCTCCGATAAGTTCCCATTCGGGTTCATTTCTAAGATGGCGGAGAAATAACGGTTCGGTTTAGTTCCGACGCAACTGAAAAAAACGGTTACTATCGGGCTTTCAGTTTAATTCCGGTTCGACTGACACTCTGGTATCATTTCCACAGTTGCACATCTTGACTTATGTTTGACGAACTGACCTACGCAGAAGACTAACTAAGCCTAAGAGCAATAGTACACTTCGCCTACAACGTACGTCTCGGAGAATAGGCACATCATCACTGAAAATGCCTCCAAGGGAAACTGTGATGCAGTTAACATTGAGAAATATGCGGATGAAGAACGAAACATGTCCCGTGGCGCCTTGTACCGGGCTAATGATGACTCCTTGAAGACTCGTACGCCTTTTCGACATCCTATTCTTTCGCAACCAATAGATATTGCTGTCAGGGCTACACTTTCTCAGTACGACGCTATATTCGCACTTACTTTTCGTGTCGCTGACATTCAGTGGAAACTCTTCGGGCCGGTCCAACAGTGCATTGTGCGTGAGGGCTTCCTTAACTGAGTTGAAGTCGCATAAGAACACCACGTAACGTCTCCCGATCCTGAGCCTGCGACCACATGCATGTGCGTACCTTTATTTCTGTTTAGTGGAAGTTAATACAAAAAGAATACATTAATCTGAACACTCCTAAAGACGCACCACGATGTTACTGTAGAATAGGCTGTGGTATGAAAAATTCACTTTGTAGCCGGGCCTCGGCTTGTCGAAAACAAGAGATTCTCAAGTTACCTGCATGATTATTCGGGCAGCCATAGCAGAGCATCGATCTCTCGCTAAGACGCTAAGTGGCGTAGAACATATGCTTAGCCTCGAAGAGTACAAATGATAAATTGTTTCTCCAATGCAATCTCAGTTGCTTGTCAAGTACGATAGGAATGTAGCTATTACGTCGAACGGTGAGGCATTACGCACATTTCTAAAGTTTTCTTGCCCCGCATGACTATAAATAATTAGCGTATATTTTAAATATACCCTCAAAACCTACTTCTCAGAGAATTGGAGACGTTTCTTCAAAGAAGTATTGCGTGTTTTCTAAGGCTGTATCTTTTCTGCCACAAGTTGTACAAGACTGTTTAAGAAAATGGCAGCGAAAATGCCAGTGAAGATTACAAAATGGCCCTCCATCGCCTGGTTCTGAGTTGGCATGAGTAAACACTGCCCAAGTGCGAAGCGGAAGGCAGCGCACGTGATGAGCACACTCGAGAAACCTTTCGCATTTCGAGATCGCACGTACAGCTGCAGCATCGCTGAGCGGAAATACTGATAAGGCATGAGCGGCACTAATTTTCACCACGAACGGAGCACAAAGTGAATGGTGTCATTCACGTTGCAAAGTTCAGTCAAGGACGATTTTCCAGGTCAAAGCAAAATTTTATGCAAAAAATTTGACATTAACAGCTACTGCTATAGCCAGTAGGCAGACTGTGCCGAGACTTGTCTATGCATACGCACGAAGCACATGTGCTGTAAACCCACGGTATCTTCAAAATGTAGCAAGATGCACGTCCCCACTTAACTACACACCTATATCTTTAACTAGTACCATCTGTAAACTCTTGGAACAAATTATACACTCACAAGTAATTACATATTTAGAGGAACAAAATATCATCTTTAAATACCAGCACTGTTTTCGTAAGGGCTTCTCATGTGAAACACAACTTGCAAGATTTACACTCATCATTGGACGCCGGCATCGAAATTGACGCCACATTCCTTGAGTTCTCAAAAGTGTTCGATCGAGTTCCTCGCCAACGGCTCTTACTAAAACTTAGGCAGCTTAATATTGGTACGGAACAGTATTTGCGATCACGAAGAAGCGAGCAGAGTGAAGACGACGACGACGATTAGAGGCTAGCTCGGGCTGTTGCCTCTTGGCCAAGTGCGGCGTATTTTCTTGTAAATATACTTGTATAGAGCTTTTCGTCTGCGTCGTCCTACGTAACAATATTCACCCACTTGCTCTGGCGTAGGTGCAAGGCTTCCTCTCTAGTAGACAACAGTTCACGCCGGTCAATAACTTTGACTCTCCTTTCGTCCCAGTCTCATCCGGTGTTCCTCAAGGAAGTGTATTCGGTCCATAGCTTTTCCTAATTTATATTAATGACTTACCCTCCTCCGTCAAATCTACAGTCAAGCTATTCGCTGACGATTGTGTTATTTACCGCAACATCTCTTCTGAAACTGACCGCCAATCTCTGTAATCTGACCTTGACTCCTTAACTTCGTGGTGCACAACGTGGCTAATTACACTAAATCCTTCAAAAACTAAGTTGATGACTTTTACTTAAAAAGCTTCACGCATTCCAACGTCTTACTTGCTAAATAATACTTCAGCGAAACTTACGACCACGTATAAATATCTTGGAATTAACTTTCAGTCTGACCTGTCCTGGCATTACCATATTAACGTCACCCTTGCTTCAGCAAACCGCTCACTTGGGTTTCTTAAACGTAACTTGAAACACATCCCATCACACTTACGTAAACTGGCTTATATCACTTTAAACCGTCGTAAAATAGAGTATTCCTCAGCCGTTTGGGATCCCGATCAAGACTACATTCTTAAAAACATCGAAGCCCTGCAGAACTGTGCTGTGCGTTTTATTTTTTCGGATTACTCACGTCACACCAGCGTCACTTCCTTGAAGAATCGTGCTGAACTGCATGTGTTATCATGTCGCCGTAAAATCGCTCGCTTATCGCTTCTTCATAAGCTCTACCATCACGCATCACTTAGCGAGGACTTCTTTAGGCCACCCCCTGCCATCTTTCCCCGCGCGCCGTGGTCAACCTTTTAAAATCGAACGCTTCACGTGTCGCGCACTACCTTCCGCTAGATCGTTCATACCGCGCACCATAACCGAGTGGAATAACTTGCCATCACACATCGCAACCGTCACCGACATAAATGAATTCCAGAAACTTCTAATCATTATGAAAGCGCGTAAACCTTTCTTGTGTCATGTCCCCCCCCCCATTTTTTGACACTACAAATGGTGTTAAAAATGTTCTTGTCTTCTCTATAACATGCATATCTTTATGTTTATTGTTCCTATTTTTATTGCGGTGTTTTGCCTTTACCTTTTAAGTTCACGTGTTGTGTTGTTTTCTGATTTGTTATGCATTAGTGGCCTGAGTGCTATGAACCAATTACCCTCCATATTTGTGTGCTTGTGATTCGTATTCTCTTTTTGTACACTTCTGATTATTATTAGCACTACGACAATCTTATTGGCCTTGTATTATTCTTTTTTGTGACTATAGTTTATCAGGTCCAGCTTTATTGGTCTTTGTTGACTTATTACTCATTTATTAGATCTGTATGCGTTACTGCACCCCCTCCCCCTATGTAATACCCTCCAGTGAGATGGCCTTTAGGAGTATTCTGAATAAATAAATAAAGTAAATAAATTAGAAGGTGACTTATGCTCGCCGCCTGGTTTGAGCCAGGTGCAGCTTATAGAGAACAGGCGCCTCGCGTGCATCATTCTCCTATCTCAACCGGCGTGCACGTTTCTTCCAGAACGTGCCCTTCGATATGATGTGGCTTTGAGGTGACGATAACTGCTTTCGCAGTTGCGGGGTCCTTCGCCATTTTCTCATGAAAAGGGAACTAAAAAGGAGCGAGTGGCCTTAAAGGAGACGCCAAACTTCCGAAATGGCCGCCGAGTTAACGTCACGCAATCGCACTTTATTGCTTTTTTACACAATTCTCTGCTGCCACCGCCGTCTAGGGCCCTGACGCTCCGCTGGAGCTTAGCCGGGCTTGTTATACAGCTCAGAAGCAACAACAAATTACGGGGTTTTACGTGCCAAAACCACTTTCTGATTATGAGGCACGCCGTAGTGGGGGACTCCGGAAACTTCGACCACCTGGGGTTCTTTAACGGGAACCTAAATCTAAGTACACGGGTGTTTCCGCATTTCGTCCTCATCGAAATGCGGCCGCCGTGGCCGGGATTCGATCCCGCGACCTCGTGCTCAGCAGCCTAACACCATAGCCACTGAGCAACCACGGCGGGTAGCGCAGAAGCAAAACACAAGTATCTATTTATTTTACACTGTTTATGGTTAAGTTTCCGTGAAATCTTCATGTGTGCGAGCAAAAAACTATCATCATCAGCAATAGCTCGTGCCACAGTTCGCGCGTTCGTCGCCGTCTTCCACAGCTGGCTCCATTTCCACTCATCATGCCAGAGTTGTAATACTGGCCCTCGGGCTCGAGCCACTGCTCGCGCCTTCGACGTCGTCTTCTTATACAGCTGGCTCCGATGGCGCTTCTCTCTGCGAAAGCGCTGACAGCACTGGCCCTCTGCAAATCCGTGCGGTGATTTCGGTCTCAAATTCTTTGCCTTAATATATCGCGAAATTAAAACACGAATGTGTATAATGTATGTATATAACGAATGCATAACACGAATGAATCCGCATGCATGTATAAAAATAAATGTGTGCGCGTACGTTTCGTCACGATGACCGCCGATCAAGACAATAAATGTGCTCGTACCTTTGTTCAAAATTTGGTGTCAGCCCTTTGTCGTGTGCTACACAGCTTCGCTGGTCATCCGCCTTCACAGAGTGGAATGTGGTTCATGGTTTCTTTTTGTCTAATCCTTGGCCGGTGACTGTAGCCATTTAGCACTTAATGCAGTGTATTTGCATCACCACAGGTCCAAATGCGACAAATGGTTCGCAGAAACATGGAAACTTAAAGTGACCAACCGTGTGCGAAGGGAAGGCTCAGACTGTATCCAGCGCTTCGACAAGCGCGTTTGCCAGCGTAGCAGCTCCTTTCTTCAGCTGCAACAACTGTGTTTCCTCAATGTAGGCAGCTATGCAGCCCATTACGGTATTACGTGCCTAGTGCTAAGCGTATTTGTTGTGGATATTATGGGCTGTCAGCGCCAGCCGCGGAGTGAAGGAAGCATCACGTTTCATTATATGCTGCATCAATTTGTGTAATTTTATCTAATTGCAGAAAAGCATTGTTTAGCACCAGAAGACACTTTTTTTACCAGCAGCACTGCCCCCCGTGCTCTAACATCAAACATTCTTTAAACACATCAACGAAAACTTACCCGAACACGTTACCGTACTTCTTCCGGAGTGCTTCGACATCCCAGTGTTTAAGCACGAAGGGAAGGTAGCCGAGAAGGGGGAAGCAAATCGGACCTGGGGGCAGATCTTTTTGCCTCTTCCTTCCTGTGAGGTACTGCAGAATTGCAACTCCAAGCCCGGCCACCAAGGCCACGATCACGTAGTTGCAGAAGGTGTAGAACATATCAGCTCTTTCTTCGACTTGCCGAGGAAAGTAGAGCAGCTTCTGGAAAGAAGTCTCCTTAGCAAGACAACTATGTGGTAACGATATCGCCACAGTAAACATCTACAATGGCGATGGGAGGCAGCTAAGAGCATCGGCACTGCACCATTATCGGGGCAGGTTATCGCGCATCTCTTCTACTTATGCCGGGGCTACGTACGGCGTGGCTGAGCGCGCCCCGTCTTGGAGGTAATCTGCGCTGGGTGCAAAGGCTAGGAAACCTGGCAAACCAGATGGCGTCGTGTGCGTTGTGTTCTCGCGTGCTGAACCGCGTTGAAGCGAGAGGCAGCACGAAGGGGAATTCACTCGCCGCTGCCGACATAAAGCCAGCGTTCTCATGGCGAGTGTTCGCGGTCATCAAGTGACACCATGCTCGTTAATTTAGATAGTTAATGAATGTTTACAGCAGTTTGTACGGCCGGTATAACCACTAACCTTAGTTCGTAAAGTCGCCTAGTAATTTGCTATCGCAATCAATGATGCGCCTCTCGGGCGAAACTGCCACTTTTTTGTATGCCAGACGTGCAACATTTGTAAGCAACGGGAGGGTCTTAAAGCTGAAGCCAACGAATGGTCGATGTAAATTATACAGATTTGCACAGCGTACAGACATCTACCTCTCCATTTTCCTTCTTACCCCAGTGAGGAGCGGCAGGATAGAGACACTCTCCAGGCCTACCTATCCTCCTTTGTCTTGACTAAAATCTCCTCCTTTCAATGTTCACATTGCATTGAAAAGCGAGACATTGTGGAAGGAAGCCATCAAGAACTGTCCATCACTGTATGAACCGTTGATGCTCTTGCAGAATGCAGAACTACAAACTTCACATGTAAGATCAGGTGTTCACGCTGCTGTGTCTGTATATGGCAGCAATGAGCTTCATGCGTTTCCTCGAATGTCTTCCTGTATGTGCGTCACCGTCACTGCTTACAACTAGCTGCCGTGACTGAGACTGCACACTGAAAAGCTCAAACAACAACTCTGCCACGAATGCGTTTTTCACTTCCGTCTACAGAAATAAAATTCCATGTAAACGTCCACGGAGAGCATACACAACATGTCCAAAGTTGCTTTTGCATCGACAGTTATCTGTATCACTCGGAACGAAAACACTACCAGTACTGTGTTCTCTTTCGTTTTCACTCGTCCATGTGTGCCGCGGCAAGTATAATACATGTCGACGTTGCCTCTAGGAGCTACAAACAATGTGGATGCCAGCACACCACGCGATACAAAAATGCGCACCGGGCGTTTTATTTTAACGTTATCTGAAGTTATAAAAATCGCTTGTGCATATTTAGTGCAATTCTACTCAGTCAGATGGAATATTCGTAGAGGTGTGCATTACTTACACTGGCAATCAGTATACGTCACTAATTTTCAACCGTTCACAACTTAAATTTCAATCTAATTACATTCAAGCGATATTTCAATTCAATAATGGAAGCCAATAATTTTAAAATTCGTTCTGCGAATTCAGCTACCAACCACAAGTTTGGCCGTGCTTATCTAAAATCTGGTATTCATTTTAAGATATGTCGAAATAATTTTGAAATGAGCACCAATTTTGAGAGAAGCGTGGCCAAACGTGTTGTAAAAATGTAATGGTGTTCCACTTCATTAACAAAACGCCTTCTTAGGCCCAAACTGGCACAGCACAACAAAGAAAGGAACAGCCGAGCCTGCCACAAGGAGGAACAGCTGTTTCTTTTTTTTTTGGGCCGGCTAGGCTGTTTCGTCCTTTCCATGCTGCGCTGTACCAGTGTGCAAATGAAATAAAAACTCGCCCAATCCTCAACACTAGTGGCCTTTTTGCGCTTTGAAGCTTGAAAACTGGAACACCAGTGCATTTCATCGCAAACTTTGGGAACGCATGTGTCGAAACTAATGTCATCGTGAGAATTCGCTCCAAGAGGATATAATTTTAAAACTCATTGGTTACCATTCGCAAAGTAAGATATGTGCGTAACGTTTTTACTGTAAAGTTAATTAGCAAAAATTTCTTCGTTACTAAAACCTTACCTTTCATTTATCTTGTACAAATCATCTAGCTCAAGAAGTCTAATTGTGCTACATGTCACGGGAGATTTCAAAATAAGATATGTGAACGATATAATAAAACTCCCCGTATATTTAGTGTCACAAGAATCTAAAGAGCCCCAAGTGGATCAAATTTACGGAGTCCCCACTACGGCATTTTCCATAACCAGACCGTGGTTTTGGCACGCATATCTTACAATTTTAGTGTAATTTTAGTGTATTACCGAGAATAACAGAGGCAAGCTGATACCAATTCTCGTTTCGCGTCGTTTACCTGTTTATGTTTTCTTACTTTAGCTAAATTGGCACTTAATTCTTTTGTCCTTTTATGCCAGGGAAAAAAACTAATTAATATCTTTGAAAACCATTTTATTTGCCATCACTCACATGTTCGTTTACAAAATAAACACTCGGATTGATCGACATGTTTCTCTGAAAAGCTAGGCCTTCCTGCTTATGACTACTTTAATTGAAATGCAGCAAGTTTATTCGCAATGTCCTTCTCTGACGAGCTTTTTGTTCGCCAAAGACTTGCGAGATGTGACTTCAAAATTCTCGTCATAACTTATCTTCACATTCTCCGGAGATTCTCAAGCTAGACTTCATGGGGTGGTTGGGAACCATGTTTCCTATGGGGATAATTTTATTCTTTCTTCAAGGGCCCTTGATTATAGCCTACCCTAAGTATCCTTTTCTACCTTACTCTCTCGGTTACCATAATTGAAACGGTAAATTGGCACTTGATCTACAGAGTCCTTTCCGTACGGGTATCAGATTGCGGCGCTAAATATGAGAGCAACTTCCTTTGGTGCCTAGTCTCAACTCTGTGTTTTTGAATGATATGAATAGCCACTTTCTTTAGTAATCTCATCATGCGAGATGTAGCAAAACTGGTCTGTAAATGTGGCTAATACACCCCTCGTATAAAAAAAATACGCGCGCGATTTCTTTCAGCCGAATGCCAGGTTATTATATTCCTACAAATCAAGTGTTTTAAAAAAATAGTGAAGGTCTCTTGCTCCTCCTAGGGCAGAACTCAATGCAACTATTGCAGAAATAATTTCTAGAGATCCAGGGGCTGCGTGCCGTCCCGATGATGATGTCATCAATGTATGGCTTGAGAAATAAAGACAGTTTTTTGAGCCAGGTATACCAATCTGCATTTCGTTGACACTGTAGAAGTAGCACTCCACTTTGGGCAGGATCATTATCACTGAAAAAAGCGATCAGGTTGAAGGCTCGAAGACTTCTGCTTTTTTTTTTCGGCTGCCCATTTTTGTCAGGCGACAGTGGATGAGTCTTGTTGCGGGCTAAACATTTTCACATTATTTATATTTCACGTTTACAACTTATGCTGATTGATGGCGTGCATCAATGCCCTGGTGAGGACAGCATGAGCCTGCAGTATTTTCGTCAGGTTCTTCAGAACTTTATCATATTTCACTGTTGGGCTGCAAATGCTTCATTTCTCCGCGTTGTTTATTTTGAGAGGCTTGCGTATAGCCGGGGAACCACACAAAACAGAAACGCATCATCTGTGACCGGCGCCATGACATCTGTTAAGCGGAACTGGAGATCTGCGACCATTGTTGGCCAATCGCGGAGCGCTCGCTTGGTTTTGTAGCACGCCCAGACTTACTTAACCGATCTTGGTAAACCTTAGTCTTCTCCTCTATCTTTTTTTTTTGCCAAAACACTACTGAAGCTTATTAACAACCAATTTTCTTATTCGATGACGATTGCGTGATATATGAATAACTAATTAACGATGATGTGGTTTCTTCTCTTCAGATGCTCAGCACGAGGTCGCGAGATCGAGTTCCGGTCACTGCGGCCGCATTTCGATGGGGTCGAAATGCGAAAACACCCGTGTACTTAGATTTAGGTGCACTTTAAAGAACCCCAGCTGGTCAAAATTTCCGCAGTCCTCCACTAGGGCGTGCCTCATAATCAGAAAGTGGTTTTTGGCACGTAAAATCCATAATTTTTTCTTCTTTTCAGAGCGAGTTCAATAGCGTTCTCACTTAGTGTCATTCTTGGAAGATGTCATTAAATATTACTAAATGTAAATCAATCGGCGTTTCCCGTAGCTCATTAACCAGTACAAACTGCTTCCTCTGAGACTAAACTAGAACTTGTTTCGTCATACCGTTGCCTTGGAGTTGAGAGAGAGAGAGAGAGAGAAAATTTACAGAAAGGCACAGAGGTCGGCCTGAGCTATAACTTGCTCTGGCCTGCTACTCTACACTAGGGATTAAGGGATGGGAAGGAAAGGGCTGATGAATGATGATGATGGCATAAGGAAGAGATGCGTATATACAAATTCAAAGAGTTGTAGCGTCTCTAAAGCCGTGCGTCCAGCCCAGTGGCTTGGAGAAAAGCTATAGAGGCACTTGTTATCAGGGCTGCGCTGTTTGCATTAGGCCAAGGACCTAAAAGACACTCGTCTGATAGCGGCCTCTCATGGATCTTTGCAATGGAAGAGACAAGTTGCTGTCGTTCTTGCGCGTACGCGGGACACACACAAAATATATGTCCCAGTGTTTCTGACACCTCACAGCATTCACAGCTTGGGCTAGTATCACTGGCACGTATCATATGTCTATAACGGTTTGTGAATACGACATCAAGGCGAATCCAATGCACCATGCTCATTTGGCTTCTTTTGACCTTGTGAAGCATACGAAATTTCATTTCTTGGTCGCCTTCGTGTACTCGCTTGTGTCGTCGATCAGGTTGGGTCTAGTGTTCCAACGTACGGTTGCGTATTACGCGACGAAGTAGGTCGTTTGTGTCTGTTCGAGAGAACGAAATGCGTACTACAGAAACATTATCTAAAGCAGTTTTCGCTTCAGTGTCTGCTCTATAGCCATTGAATAATACGGGCCCCGTCTGTGGCCACAGCCAATCGTTTGAATTGCTGGCTTGCAATTGCAGAATATCGTCCATGCGTGAGGAGGCTCACATTTCTAACAACCTGTATTGGAAACGACTTGTTCAAACCATCAGGGCGAAAGCTAATAAAGTGCTCGGTTACTTTAGAGGGATTTTTCATGGCTCCAAGTTCCTTAAAAAGCTACCTTATATCACTAATATACGGCCACAACTGAAATATGCATTAACACTATGATACCCTGGTGAACTAACATTAACAAATGAACTTGAGGTAGTGGAAAACGGTGCCGTCTGTTTTATCTCATCGAATTATCAACGCACTGCAAGTGTTACGCAATTAGGATCAAATATTGATCTTCCCTCACCTTCGACTTGTGAAAGAGCTCACATTGTTTCTTTTTCCACAAAACTTACTATCATAATAACCAACTTCGTGAGCATTTCATTCGAGCGCCACCATTTATTTAAACTAGGATTGACTACTGGCAAAAGGTTGACATCCCTCACTGGAATACGATAGCATACGCGCTTTCTACTCGAAGACATGACTATCATAAAAAAACGACCCGCAGTCAGTTACTTCTATCTCAGATGTAGATCCCTTTACAAATTTTTTTATTGAATACGTACTACAGTGTTCTACTGTTTGGTGATTTTGTTCTGCTATGAAATGTAATATACCTTATTCACTTTATGTTATTGTACATATTGCCCATATTGTATACATTTTCAATTGGTACGTTTTTATTGTTTGCCGCACCCCTCTGTAATGTGTACAGCCTGATGGTACAACAAATTAATTGTGTGCATTTCTACGCAGCTGAATTTTCATATTCACGTGTAATAGTTCACAGTACTCACAAATAGAATCAGAAACACCTTAGACTTCTGTCAAGCAAAGGACCAGGCAGGATTCCGTAAAGGCTACTCAACAATAGATCATATTCACACTATCAATCAGGTGATAGAGAAATGTGCGGAATATAACCGACCTTTATATATACCTTTGATTGATTACGAGAAAGCGTTTGATTCTGTCGAAACCTCAGCAGTCATGGAGGCATTACGGAATCAGGGTGTAGATGAGTCATATGTAAAAATACTGGAATATATCTATAGCGGCTCCACAGCCACCGTAGTCCTCCACAAAGAAAGCAACAAAATCCCAATAAAGAAAGTCGTCAGGCAGGGAGATACGATCTCTCCAATGCTATTCACAGCATGTTTACAGGAGGTATTAAGAGACCTGGATTGGGAAGAACTGGGGATAAAAGTTTAATGGAGAATACCTTAGCAACTTGCGATTCGCTGATGATATCGCCTTGCTTAGTAACTCAGGGGACCAATTGCAATGCATGCTCACTGACCTGGAGAGGCAAAGCAGACGAGTGGGTCTAAAAATTAATCTGCAGAAAACTAAAGTAATGTTTAACAGTCTCGGAAGAGAGCAGCAATTTACAATAGGCAGCGAGGCACTGGAAGTCGTAAGGGAGTACATCTACTTAGGGCAGGTAGTGACGGCGGATCCGGATCATGAGACGGAAATAATCAGAAGAATAAGAATGGGCTGGGGTGCGTTTGGCAGGCATTCTCAAATCATGAACAGCAGGTTGCCATTATCCCTCAAGAGAAAAGTATGTAATAGCTGTGTCTTACCAGTACTCACCTACGGGGCAGAAACCTGGAGGCTTGCGAAAAGGGTTCTACTCAAATTGAGGACGACACAACGAGCTATGGAAAGAAGAATGATAGGTGTAACGTTAAGGGATAAGAAAAGAGCAGATTGGGTGAGGGAACAAACGCGAGTTAATGACATCTTAGTTGAAATCAAGAAAAAGAAATGGGCATGGGCAGGACATGTAATGAGGAGGGAGGATAACCGATGGGCATTAAGGGTTACGGAGTGAACCCCAAGGGAAGGGAAGCGTAGCAGGGGGCGGCAGAAAGTTAGGTGGGCGGATGAGATTAAGAAGTTTGCAGGGGCGCCATGGCCACAATTAGTACATGACCGGTGTTGTTGGAGAAGTATGGGAGAGGCCTTTGCCCTGCAGTGGGCGTAACCAGGCTGATGATGATGATGATGATGATGATGATGATGATGATGATGATGATGATGATGATGTAATAGTTCGACATGATTATGCATAGGACGAACCTCTTCATTTTTTGCTTGGATGAGGAGTTACCAGTCCAGTTTCTCAGTGCTCGGCATTCAGCTTCAGGGAAGTGAGACGAAGTCAACGCGCAGTGATCTTTTTTCTGCTGATACTCTGTCGCTTATGCCTATGTTCACAATATCCACAGTCCACTTTGGTGCAAAAAATTAAATTATGGGGTTTTACGTGCCAAAACAACTTTCTGATTATGAGGCACGCCGTAGTGGGGGACTCCGGAAATTTCGACCACCTGGGGTTCTTTAACGTGCACCTAAATCTAAGCACACGGGTGTTTTCGCCCCCATCGAAATGCGGCCGCCGTGGCCGGGATTCGATCCCGTGACCTCGTGCTCAGCAGCCCAACACCATAACCACTGAGCAACCACGGCGGATATCACTTTGGTGCAAGTGTTCATACAACGGGGGGCGGAAAACACTCCTAATCTATGATATTCAGTGCTCGCAAGTGTTCTTTCTGTTTCTTAAGGAACTTGCCTAGAACTACAGCTGCTTTTCGTGTTTGCAATTCAACGACGCAACTGTTCAGTAGGTTTGAATCTGAAAGATTAAGTAGTCATCACTTGTTGAAATTAATTCCAAAACTCTTTCAATTAATGGGTGCAACAAACAAGATTGCTTCCACATCTGTTAACGCCCTCGTCGAAATAAACCAGCAGCATCGCTTCGATTAGCTCCGCCATTCGTTGATGTACTAATAAAAGCACAAGTAAAATTACTTTCACAGCATGTCTTCCCATTACAGACTAAGATTTTGTACCATGCCATCATCACTGTCCCATATATTTTCTCAGCACGCCTACTGCAGAAGCATATCCAAGTGTATGGCCCCCTTCTAAATGTCATCGAAGCCGTTCAGCTTCATGCAATCTGCCCCATAGAAACGTAGACATGTGGTATAACCCTAGAAAGATATTCGTGAGATGTCTCTCCTGCTCAAGCTGTCTTCATCTTGCGCTTGTAGTGGTAGCATTGCATTTAAACTTGGAGCCATACACAGGTCAGCCATGAAAGAGAATTGCGGTTCGTGCTTTTCGTATTTGCACCGCATGAGCACGCATTTCATGGGAGATAATCTTCGAGCAATCTGTCGCGCATGCGCACGAGCAATGCCTCCGCGTCGAAGTTGTACTACTGAACAAACGTGCCACTTTAACTTTCTGATTGTCTGCAGTATAAGTTTGAAAGCCTGAGCAAATTGCACTGCGTTACGATTCGGCCCATGCAATAGGTTTGCGTAACAATATGCACAAGAACAGAGTAAAGAAAGACAGGCTGACAGACACCGCGCGGTGATTTTGCAAGTTTTGGATCGCAATATCGACAGCGAGAACTGCAGATTCAATAATAATTGCAAGAAATGATTGATATATTACAAACATTTGTATGATTGTCAGAAGCTGTCGATATAGATTCGTCTAAACAAGCATCGATAATACTGGAGAACACTGAAAAAAGTAGAGCTGTCAGCATGATTGGCAAAATATTGCGTAACACTGGGAGGGACTTAGTTATTGCTTGTCACTGTAAATAGGTGCGTGCGGGAGAACGATTATAATATGGAGTTTCTTTTTCCGTCGCTTTGCCCTGGTGCGCTTATAATGAACACTGCTTATAAATTTTGAGCTTCATCTTCGCCGCTTTCTTCAGGGTCTCTGCCTCCCTTACCGAAT